>NC_137216.1:27846838-27854338 GCF_949987685.1 Ammodytes marinus
GAGAGAGAAGTACAGGCATTCAACCTGTGTGTGTGTGTGAATGTGTGGTTGGATATGAGTGTGTGTGTGTGTGTGTGTGTGTGTGTGTGTGTGTGTGTGTGTGTGTGTGTGTGTGTGTGTGTGTGTGTGTGTGTGAATGTGTGGTTGGATGTGTGTGTGTGTGTGTGTGTGTGTGTGTGAATGTTACGGCTTGGAGTGTAAGCATGGAAAAGCTACTGTTTTTCTGTGCTGGCTCGTTCATACACACACCCACACGTGAACCAGGTCCAGACCAAATCCACAGCCTATCTCCAGACAACTCTCCAGCAGAGATGGAAAGTATGTGAGGCCACCGTGTGTGTGTGTGTGTGTGTGTGTGTGTGTGTGTGTGTGTGTGTGTGTGTGTGTGTGTGTGTGTGTGTGTGTGTGTGTGTCTGTGTGTGTGTGTGTGTGTGTGTGTGTGTGTGTGTGTGTGTGTGTGTGTCTGTGTGTGTGTGTGTGACTTTTGTCTCAGTGTGAAATCAACACGGTGTGGATGTAGATTTATTATGTTGTTGGTTGTGGAGAGAGTGCAGGGTTCAGGCTCACAACACTTGTGGAAAAATATTTTCTTTGCATGTTTTCAGGAACATAATGTATCATAAATCAAACACTTAAAATCATATGAATAAATCATTCGGTGATAACCTTCAAAATAGTAGTTAGGATGATTATGGAAAGTTTAGTTGATGTGAGTGCTTTAGAAGTTGAGATTCTTGGTTCAGAGTATATTGAAAAAGAACTGATGTTGAGATAATGGCCGTTGAAGATGGTTGAGTAGGAGAAATATACACACGCAAACAGACAAGATTTAGTCAAATAAACACCTAAACGTACATCTGGACTTCTGATTGGAGCAAAATAGCCAAAAAATCTCAAAATTTAACAATGCATGAAAACACTGTTTATCCTGCCGTGTCTCGCTATATTTTGATAACAACCATTGATATATATTTTCATTATTATTACTTTAGTTTTGATCATAACTATCGCTATTGAATAATGTATTTTTACATTCATGCCAATAAAGGTTATTGAAGAATTGAATTGAATAACAGAAATCACACTTTAAAGACCCATTTTCAGTTAGAAAACGTTTTGGCGGGGGGCTCTGGTTGGCTCCAGTCTTCGTTGCAGTGGTCACGGGTTTAAATCTGACCCGTGGACCTTTACTGCAGGTCATCCCCCCTCTCTCTGTCTCTGTCTCTCTCTGTCTCTGTCTGTCTGTCTGTCTGTCTGTCTGTCTGTCTGTCTGTCTGTCTGTCTGTCTGTCTGTCTGTCTGTCTGTCTGTCTCTGTCTCTGTCTCTGTCTCCCCATTTCAACTCTGTACTGTCTAATGAAGCTTGAAAATGCCAAAAAATAATCTTTAAAAAAAATAAGACGTTGTGACATATTCTTGTGGGCGGGGCCTAAGACATAATATCTGTACAAGAGTCAAGTGCGGTTGACTGGTGACTGGAAGGGTGCCACCTCAAATCCCCTACGACTGGTTCGGAAAAATGTGTGTGTGCACTGGAAAGTGACTGAGGAATACGCGTTTCGCCCACTCTGGCAATTACTGTGTAGGTGTCTTTCAACGAGGAACAGTATATCTCTCTCTCTCACACACACTCACACACACACACACACACACACACACACACACACACACACACACACACACACGCGCACACACACACACACAAGCCCAGAAATCTTCAACTCTACTCAAAAACAGATGGACTTTTTTGCAGCATTCGTATACATTAGCGGTTTAAGTGTATGTTCTCTGCTTCCTGTGGTAAACTGGCCAAGTGTATGGAGTATATGATGATGTGTGTCTCTCCATGTCCAGATATTTTCAGCAGAGGATCATTCTTACATAATACTATTTTTTCTCTGGGTCTCCATGACAGTAACAGCTATGAGGCAAATTGGAAGTTACCTACAAGGAATTGTTCCCGAAGTCCAAAAGCCATCAAATTTAAAATTAAAATTGTTAAACAAAAACAGTTTTGTATAGCACTATACTTACGGCATCAAGTTTGAATATCTGAAAACAAGATCTTTCTATTTTTAAGATATTTTTTTTGGCATTTTTTCTTTATTAGACATATTTGGAGACAGAGTTGAAATGGGGCAAAGAGGGGAATGACATGCAGAGAACTGACCTCCCCGAAAACGAGATATTTAATGAAAATATGACATACTAAACTATAAAACACATTAATTTTCAAAGCTATTGCAAAGAACCAGTCAGGTGGAACTGGGCCGGGGACAGTGTTAGCTAAACAAGGACTTGTTAGAACTGGAACCGGTCTGATGGTTTTAAGCTGAGTCAGACTAAGTGGCTCTCTGCTCTGTCATTATATGATTAACTCCATTGCTGTATATAAGTGTGTGTGTGTGTGTGTGTGTGTGTGTGTGTGTGTGTGTGTGTGTGTGTGTGTGTGTGTGTGTGTGTGTGTGTGTGTGTGTGTGTGTGTGTGTGTGTGTGTGTGTGTGTGTGTGTGTGTGTGTGTGTGTGTGTGTGTGTGTGTGTGTGTGTGTGTGTGTGTGTGTGTGTGTGTGTGTGTCATTTCTATGTATGGGTTTATGTGTCTGAGCAAGTATTTTTAGTAGTGGAGACACTCATCTATTTCTCTTTGTCTTCATCAACATTGTATGGCTTCTAAGACAGGCAAAAGGTTAAAGTATAGTGTGTAACTTTTCCATATATTGTTTTGCCTATCAGCTCCACAAAACTCTCTCTGTATTTCTCAGTATGGCAGCGTTAACAAACTGGTGTCGCCCTCCCTGACACTGGTGCAGGAGCTCAAGAAAAATCCCCAAGAAGCGCCCAAGAAATGTTTCAGTTGTTGATTCTACTGCTAAGAAAAAAAACCTGGACGTATAGCAGAAGGTATAAAACCCATACTTGACCACCAAATACTTACCTCATGTAGATGCGCCGACAGTGTTGTTGTAATTACTCAGAATTCCTCATGGGGGCGGCAGAAGTTACGCACTATATCTTTAAACACAAACTCAGCTACATGCATTATACCACAAATACACCCACATAACACAATTTACACATTATTTGTTCACTCTTTTCATCTACTGTATAAGAGGTTGTCGTTGGTTCCCGCTACAGATGTTGTTTCTGGCAGGACGCATTTCAGCTGAGGACAGACAGACAGAAGTGGAAAGTTTTTTTTAATGTTTTTTTTTGCCTCTTGTTTCAGACTGTGTGTGTGTGTGTGTGTGTGTGTGTGTGTGTGTGTGTGTGTGTGTGTGTGTGTGTGTGTGTGTGTGTGTGTGTGTGTGTGTGTGTGTGTGTGTGTGTGTGTGTGTGTGTGTGTGTGTGTGGGGCATTTAGTTTTGGTGACACTGTGTGTGTGGGTGTTAATGGAAAATTGTAGTGTTTTACCACTGTCATGTAATGGGAGCTAAAAATGGTCTGGTCTTAGTTTTTTTAAGGTGGGGTTGTTTAATAATGTCGGTGCTGAAGAGGCTGTTTGAAACAAGGTGTGTGGATGCTTGGAGCCGCCTGAGTTTGACTACGCAGTTTTATAATTAAGTATTGGATTTATATAGCACTTTTTCTAGGCTCTCAAAGCGCTTGAATGTATGAATATTCATTATTTTAATTTACAAAATTTCTGTGACATAACATGTAAATCAATGCACGATTAAAGGTGCAGTGTGTAATATGACATCATCAAGAAAGTTCTACAAAGTTCTAGAATGCAACACTCCCTGGGTAACCCCAACCCTTTCGAATAATAACAGAAGCTACAGTGGCCTTCAAGGACAAGAACAATTCAACATTTTGAACAATGCACCTGATGACATTCCAACTATGACACTTTCAAGATGGCGGCACTAGGCCTTGGTCCAAAATATGCCGAAATATGGACATATATGAGACCCTTTCTAAGTGAAAAAATAATAATTAAAAAAAAAATGTTCAGCTATTATGCACTAAATTAAACGTACTTATGGATATTATAATTATTTTCTACAAAATCTGCTGGGAAATATAACCCAATATTCTACACACTGCAGGTTTAAGTCTACTATTATGTGAATATAAGATTGCATTTGTTTTTTTTTTGTTTCTTCATTATTATTTTCAAAGCAGCTGCTAACTGCTTCTACTAAATAATGGTTTATTTGAGTCAGGAATATCACTAGCCTTTAAACTATTAGCTGTTGTTTATTTCATGGGTCTCAAGTCCTTCGCATTGCTGTTAATATTGTTTTAATGGGGATTGTGATTGTACAGTATAAGTCACATTTTCACTAAAGAACAGGCAGCCACAACAAGTCTAAACCAGCAATAATATATTATATATTTCCATTCTGTAAGGAGAAGATGAGACTGGACCTTTTCAAAATAAAAGCTCAGAATCCATTCCCACCACCATACATACTAGAATTTATTTGGACTGTTTCAGACTGCATAGATCCTCTCTTTGCCTGTTGTGCTAGCGTCTCTTTGATGGATAGCACATGAACACACAGGATTCAGAATGACAAATGACTATGGTCAATAATGAAATAATGGTAGAACTGGAATTTTGAGCTTTTAATCTGAAGGGTCCAATCTCATTTTGTCCTGACTTCACTAGATGCAGACACACAGACACACATGGCGACCTTGGCTGTCTATTTCTCATGCTCTTCTTCCTCCTGCTTGCACTAGTTTAACCCACTAGCTCAGTGACCTTGTATCAAGTGTAGACCGTGTGTGTGTGTGTGTGTGTGTGTGTGTGTGTGTGTGTGTGTGTGTGTGTGAGAGAGAGAGAGAGAGAGAGAGATTGTAAGAGCAGCAACGCAGAGTGCTGTGATTCTTCCTGACAGTTCTGCAGTGCGACCGACGCCACTGCAGCAATGCTAGACCTGTGTGTGTGTGTGTGTGTGTGTGTGTGTGTGTGTGTGTGTGTGTGTGTGTGTGTGTGTGTGTGTGTGTGTGTGTGTGTGTGTGTGTGTGTGTGTGTGTGTGTGTGTGTGTGTGTGTGTGTATGTGTGTGTCCATTCATGTTTATAGTTGTCTGAATGGCAAAGATAAGGAAACCTCTTCACTAGTTATTGACCAGTCATTTGACCAGTCATTTGTCTTTCTTAAACCTGTATGTTATTTATTTCTTCTTTTCATGCTAGATTCCAGTGTGTGTGTGTGTGTGTGTGTGTGTGTGTGTGTGTGTGTGTGTGTGTGTGTGTGTGTGTGTGTGTGTGTGTGTGTGCTAAAGTGGTATTGCATGCTTTGACTGTTCCACATGGCTACCTCCTCACAGCACGGACATCGATACTGATATTGCTTATCGATATACTGCAACAAATCAATAGACTTATTGATTCTACTCACCATAACTTAGGTAATGTATAGCGAGCGGGTCTCTCTCTAGAAATAAAGCCCGTTCATTTATTTGCCATTCTTTCTGCAAAAATCACTAAAACATTATTAGTTCTTCACGCTCCACTGATCAGCCAAACACATGTGGTCGCCCGAGGGGACTATTTAACATTTTATTTCATTTATTTTAATCGGAATTTCCTTGACAGCCAATGGGGTTTAGATTAAAAATTAAGCTGTAAAACCCAACTGGGGAAAAAAAAATAAAATTTACTCAAATTTTAGTGTGTCAGCGAAAGCACCAGTGATCCACCGTGCCAGATGGGACATAAAGGAAATGCCTTGACAGATGGCAATAAACTCACTTCCTGAAAATCCCTCCAAAAAATTGGAGATGTTTTTTTAGATCCAGCGGTTTAAACTGTAGTGTAAAAATCTAGGTTATTTAACAGCAGGTGTATTTTTCATGCATTTTCTATTTTAATTTATGTTTCACAAATGTGGATTTTACAACATTGACAGTGGGCTTTGAAGTGCTCTGCCAACACACAGTAGCACAAGATCTTTTTCCTATTCTTTTTCATTCTCTTCTCTATTCCTGCCCTCCAGTTGTGGCAGCTTGTGCCCCATTTAAATACAAAAAAGACGGCTGCACATTTATCCCCAAGGGGTGCGTGTGTGTGTGTGTGTGATGGTTACCAGGCAGATTATGTACATAATTACTCCAGCAACACTGACGGCACTGACTCTGATGTTGAGGGCTTGATTCCTACTAAACCTGTTAAATAATGTCACATAAGAAAGGGTCAATTACCGTAAGCCTTATTTGAATTTCCACTACCATACCTATTTCACCTACTTGTGTCACCCTTTCGTTCGGGTACACTACTAAGCAGTCCCCAAAGGGTCCCAAAGAGGTGGGGCTTAACACTGTCTGCAGTCCGTAGATTTTTTCGACAGAATCATAATTTTCGTGTGAGAGATAGACCGCCATGTGTAGTTACATTGGTGTTTTTGGTGTTTTTTTCAGGGGATATGCAAAAAATTATAATAATTTCAATATAACCTGTGAGTGTACTGTGTGTATTATGTATTATGTACTGTGTGTATTATGTCTTATCTGTCTGTGTTTATTTACAAATAGAAGTCATTTACTGTCGACAGTGGAAACGCAACAAGCCAGATCCTGGGTCACTGTGCCCTGCTGAACCATACCAAACTGAACCGAACCGTGCCAAACTGAACCGTGCCAAACTGAACTGTGCTACCCAGTGTAAATCTAGACATTAGTAAAACTCGCTTCAGTAACGACATATGAGGAATTACTGCCGTATCTGAACCTGAGACCGACACTGTATCGGATCTGTGTCATCTCTAGTGAGTGAGTGAGTGAGTGAGTGAGTGAGTGAGTGTGTGTGTGTGTGTGTGTGTGTGTGTGTGTGTGTGTGTGTGTGTGTGTGTGTGTGTGTGTGTGTGTGTGTGTGTGTGTGTGTGTGTGTGTGTGTGTGTGTGTGTGTGTGTGTGTGTGTGTGTGTGTGTGTGTGTGTGTGTGTGTTTGGCTCTGGTTTTAGTGTGCGGCCTTCTGCTGCTGTAGACTAAACTGTCTGTCTGTCTGGTGTCGGGGAGACACACTGTTCTAAATACGTGTGTTGGGGGTTTGTCTACCACCACCCCTATGCCACCGCAAGCTTCTCAGTTTCAAGTATCATTTCACACACACACACACACACACACACACACACACACACATACACACGTTTGTATAGCTATACTTTTGAGGACATTCATTGACATAATTAATTCCCTAGCCCTTTACCGTATCCGTTACCATCAGAACAAAATGCCTAACCCCAACCCTTACACTAACCCTAACATAAACCTAATTCATACCTGAACCTTAAAACCTAGTGTTAACCCTCAAACAGCTCGTTTTAAAGGCCTGGCCAAAATGTCCTCAGTTTCCAAAAATGTCCTCACTTCTTAGATCTAAAACCCAAATTGGTTCAAAGTACAGACACACACACACACACACACACACACACACACACACACACACACACACACACACACACACACACACACACACACACACACAGCCTCAGAGTCCATACCCTCCAGGCTTAAATGAACTCATATTTCCCAGTTGTGCAGTGAACAGTTC
>NC_137216.1:27859338-27866838 GCF_949987685.1 Ammodytes marinus
TATAACATGTAGAAAAAAATCGTATCTATTATTTGTATCGTGTGCGCTTAATGTTGTAAAATGTGGCCTCAATATTTCTTGCTCTGTGGCCACTCTGGGGCTGCATTCTGAATGATAATGGACAAGGGAATATCAGAATGGAGTGAGAGGGAAAGGATGGAGTGGTTTTGAAGGAGAGCAGTGGGTCAGAGAGAGAGAGAGAGAGAGAAAGGGAGGGAGAGAGAGAGGGCAGAGGGTGAGAGAGAGAGAGGGTGAAAGAGGGGGAGAGAGAGAGAGAGAGAGAGAGAGAGAAGGAGGGAGAGAGAGAGAGAGAGGGGTAGGGAGGGAGAGAGAGAGATAAATAGAGAGAAAGAGAGAGGGAGAGAGAAAGACGGAGAGAGAGGGAGAGAGAGAGAGAGAAGGAGGGAGAGAGAGAGAGAGGGAGAGAGAGAGGGAGAGAGAAGGAGAGAGGGAGAGAGACTATACAGAAGTGCATTAAAATGTAGTGTTGCTTGTCACTTATTTTTAGGTCACACACATCCAGCCGGCTCAGCAGGATAGAAACACACACTAGTGCCACCTGCCGACAATACATCTGGTGTGTGTGGACAGCTGCTTAGTGTGTGTGTGTGTGTGTGTGTGTGTGTGTGTGTGTGTGTGTGTGTGTGTGTGTGTGTGTGTGTGTGTGTCTGTGTGTCTGTGTGTCTGTGGCATGTGTGTGTGTCTGTGTGTGTGCGCTTGTGTGTGTGAGTGTGTGCACGCTTCTGTGTGTGTGTGTGTGTGCCTATATGCTTGTTTGAAGTTGTAAGATTTCTATATATAATTTTTCTACCTTTGATGTAGCTAGGCTAACAGTTTCCACCTGTTAACAGTATGTGTGCTAAGCTAAGCAAAACACAACACAGGCCTCAATGCTGGAATCCACTCAGATGGAACTTTTTACTGTAATCCTCATCTGACTTGAGGTAAAAGCGCTAACATGCGATTTCCTAAAAATGGCGGCGTTTTTACAGTGTTTTTACAGTACTTTACTCTCATCAAATATTCAGGCTAGCAGCATCAAAGTCAAGTGTGAAGCGCACATGTGTTGTTTTCATATAGTGTTGTTTTCAGGAAGGGTTAGCTAGCGTCCGCCCAAAACGCAACATGATAGTGTGTATGTATAATAATAACTTTTTTCCTCTCTGTCTGTCTCCAGGGCGATTAATATACATCCACTCTGCGCTGAGTTGAAGCTGGACTGAGCCGTGTCCCCACACCAAAGGTAAACAGCCACTATCGCTTCATATCTGGCTATCACATGTGGAAAAAGTTATGTTGTCCTGTGTGTGTGTGTGTGTGTGTGTGTGTGTGTGTGTGTGTGTGTGTGTGTGTGTGTGTGTGTGTGTGTGTGTGTGTGTGTGTGTGTGCTGGTCTCTGCTTGATTGTTTGATAACGTTCTGTTAAGGTTTTCCTGTTTCACTACTAAAAGGCCAAAAGTACATGAACCTTTTTTTTCAATTTCTTGACAGTGGATTGGTTTGGGTGACTTCAGTTCGATTATAGACGATTTACAATATCTGCCCAATTCAAGGAATCCTGTTTTAATGTATAAAAATGTCTATCCAAGTTTTGGTCCAAGGATTTGCGTCACTTAAAGGTGCAGTGTGTAACATTTAGAATGTATTGGCATTTTCCAGAACAGACTTGGTAGACATGGAATATGTCACACAGACAGACACACACACACACACATACACACACACACACACACACACACACACACACACACACACACACACACACACACACACACACACACACACACACACACACACATAACACTGGTCCACTGTAGTTTTTCCACACCCGTGTCCTGATGTCAACCCCATGCAACACCTTTTAGAGATGAACTATGACTATAACTAGAGTTAATCCAGATTTACTATCCAGTGGTTGACCTCACTAATGCTCTTATGACAGAATGGGAGCAAAATCCCTAAAGCTACAATCCCAAATCTGTTAAAAAAAAAGCCTGGAAGCAGAAGACTGAAGGTTATTATGGCACATACAGTAGTATTATGGTGTTACGATTTCTACTATAAGCTACTATACTACGACTGTCTATTTTTTATTTTTTTTTAAAGATTATATTTTGGCATTTTCAAGCTTTATTAGATAGTACAGAGTTGAAATGGGGAGACAGAGAGAGAGGGGGGGGGGGGGGTGACCTGCAGTAAAGGTCCACAGGTCGGATTTGAACCCGCGACCACTGCAACGAATGCCGGAGACAATGCATATAGAAGCAGAACAAAAAGAAGATATAAAAGTTTGCCTATATTATTGTTTACGATGACATCTGGTTGAGATATATTGCTTAACATTTCCTTAACCCCTTTGTGTTTATAGTTTGAGGCATACCCAAAGCACAGCATAGGACATTTTTCTAATATTTTCATTCTGGAAAATAGAAAACCAGTAAAACCAAATAAACCCTGGCCTGTATTTAACTAATGATCTGCTGGTTAGAAAGCTATGTAGAGGGTTTCAAAAATAAATGTTCTTGTCGTGAGTGTATGACAATGAATCACTTATGAACTTCTGTATTCTCTGTGTAGTATTTCATCCTGTTGAGTCGTGTGGAAAACGAAATGTCTCTGTGGCAAGAGTGTGTGTGTGTGTGTGTGTGTGTGTGTGTGTGTGTGTGTGTGTGTGTGTGTGTGTGTGTGTGTGTGTGTGTGTGTGTGTGTGTGTGTGTGTGTGTGTGTGTGTGTGTGTGTGTGTGTGTGTGTGTGTGTGTGTGTGTGTGTGTGTGTGTGTGTGTGTGTGTGTGTGTGTGTGTGTGTGTGTGTGTGTGTGTGTGTGTGTGCGTACGCGGGTGTGTCTGTTCATGTGCGTGTGTGTGTGTGGCAAGAGACTCCAGCGTTTACCCACGGTCGAATGTTGAGTGTGCCATAATAAATCTGCGGTCGGTGCAAGCTAATTCCTGGGTATTTAAGACCGAAGTCATTTCATTTTATGTAACAACCCAAAGGGGAGTTTGGTGTTAATAGTGGAAAGTGACTTGATACCGTTTTTTTTTTTACGTTGGAATTTTAATAATTTGTTATTCTTGAGAATAAGGTTTCTTCACTGTGAGTTAGCTGTTGGTTTTAGGCTTAAACTAACATCTTACTGTTAGGATTGAATAGTCTAAGCTCATGGTTAGGGTTGCCAACAGCGCTTTTCATTGGTTCAATGAGACAGGCATTCCAGACAGACAGACAGACAGACAGACAGACAGACAGACAGACAGACAGACAGAGACAGAAGAATCAGTCGGAGATGCACAGTTTCATAAAAAATAAAGCGTATAGATACATTTTCGAAATGACTGAACAAAATGTCCCCCTTATCAGTTCAATTAGGCACGTGTCGTTTAGTTTCCAAATTTTAAAGGTGCTACAAGGATTTTTTTTCAAATATTTCTGAAAATCTCAAATTTTTCCTCTGATGATCATAAATGACCTGTAACAGCAAACGAGACCATCAGTGCAAAAATGCTATTTTTTATTTTTATTTTTATTTGTCTTTCTTAATGCCTTTGTCATGGGTATACACACACCCAGGAACAACAGCTGGCGTAGTAAAAACACTACTGCTTTTGTCCAAAGGGGGCGCAAGAATTAGCTCAAACTGAAAGTTCCTCAGAGCACCTTTAACATCAGTAATAATGTAGAGCATCTATGAAAACTAAAAAATATCTATACATAAGGAAAAGTGTACACACACACACACACACACACACACACTAACACACAAGCACTTGACGCATTAAAATACAGCAGTCGAGTGTTATTCGAGGCCAGACTAGTGAATCAGTTGACTTGGAAAATTCCGTTGGTTGCAGCCCTACACTCCAGCATTTTTCCCTAACATGAACTTCTAAATGTCAAGTGACAAAAATGTGATTTTCTTTCTGCTATTTCCAAGGTCTCAGTTGACCTTTTACATTCAAGAGAAATCAACCTCTGCTTATTTTTTAATCAACCGAATTCGGTGTGTGAAAGTGACATGTCTGGTGGACCGTGCTTGAACTTGTATGGAGCCCAAATTTCCGCCATCCATCCTTTTGTGTGTGTGTGTGTGTGTGTGTGTGTGTGTGTGTGTGTGTGTGTGTGTGTGTGTGTGTGTGTGTGTGTGTGTGTGTGTGTGTGTGTGTGTGTGTGTGTGTGTGTGTGTGTGTGTGTGTGTGTGTGTGTGTGTGGATGAAGAGAGAGACAAGGTTTGGAACTAGTTTGAACACTTAGTAGGGAATGTCGGTTTTTCTGTGAAGATCAAAACATTTATACAGAAACTCAAGAAGTGTGTGTGTGTGTGTGTGTGTGTGTGTGTGTGTGTGTGTGTGTGTGTGTGTGTGTGTGTGTGTGTGTGTGTGTGTGTGTGTGTGTGTGTGTGTGTGTGTGTGTGTGTGTGTGTGTGTGTGTGTGTGTGTGTGTGTGTGTGTGTTACTTCTGCCCTGTTATCATTCATAGTTGGAGTGAGTTGCACACAGCTGTACACACTCCATTGCTTATACAGTACTACTGATGATCATATCAAAGTCGCGTGTGTATATGTAAATCTACACACACTATATACACACACACACACACACACACACACACACACACACACACACACACACACACAGCGTGGTGGTTGTGGGCATGTGTGAGGGAGTGGCTCAATGTTTATTACAAGGAGCCGATGCATGGGGTTTGGAAACATGTATCAAGGTAAATATATATAGAATAATGTCTAATCGTGATTTATTTGAAGCTGAGTTTTTACATCACATAGTGGTACAGCCGCGCCAGGGAGAGCAATGTTGGTTGAGAGTGAAATATCTCGGGGCGCTCTGGTGGCGTAGTGGATAGAGTGCGTACCATATTGGCTCCGGCCTTCGTTGCAGTGGTCGCAGGTTCAAATCCGACCCGTAGACCTTTACTGCAGGTCATCCCCCCTCTCTCTCTCTCTCTCTCTCTCTCTCTCTCTCTCCCCATTTCAACTCTGTACTGTCTAATAAAGCTTGAAAATGCCCGAAAATAATCTTTAAAAAAAATAATGAATATCTCAACCACTTTAGGGTGGATCGCCCTCAAGATCTTCATTTGATCCGAACCAAATTATTATATATATTTTTTTTTAATTCAACGAAAGTTCATGAAATTCAATCAAATTGTACTGTATTCATGGCGATTTTTTCATTTGATATGACTTAATTTGCATGGAAACATTAGTAACACAGTCAGTCGTGGAAAATGTCTGCTTCTTAGAGGTATTATATGATCCCTATGTTACCTTTCCTTAAAGGCCTACTTCACCGGTGGGAATATGAAAACACTCTTTCTGCCTTTTCTCAGGCTAGGATGAACCAATTAAAATTTTTTTTGCACATTTATACATAGGATCTCAGAATTCAATACACCTTCATAAGTAGGCCTTTAAGCATCAGAGGACACAGCCACGCCAGAAATAAATTGCTTCCTGTATTTTTTGGGATATTCTCCGTCTATCTGTTCCCTTAACGTCAGCAACATTAAGACAGTTTGTCAATAACACAGATCCACTAACGACTATCTTAAGCTTTCAGACTAGATTTACTTTTTCTCCTGACAGTTAATCTTCTGTTTGTGGCTTTCTCTTTCCATCGAAATCAGCAGATTTTAACAGATATTTTGGCATTTTAAATTGTTTCGTGGGATCGGGCCCATGAGATTGAGGCCAGTTTTGATAATACGTTACTCCATGGCAAATCCATTAAGCTACAGTAGAAGCTACTTCCTGAGGCCTCTTGTTTGTTTCTTTTGGAGCAAAAATAGAACTCATTTGTTCTGTCCCTTAAATCTCCACAACACACCGCTGTGTGTGTGTGTGTGTGTGTGTGTGTGTGTGTGTGTGTGTGTGTGTGTGTGTGTGTGTGTGTGTGTGTGTGTGTGTGTGTGTGTGTGTGTGTGTGTGTGTGTGTGTGTGTGTGTGTGTGTGTGTGTGTGTGTGTGTGTGTGACAGTCAGTATCCCCTTACAAATCAGCAGCTGAGGACCCCTGGGATCTGCTAGGTCCAGCCATGGGGCTCCAATTTACACACACACACACACACACACACACACACACACACACACACACACACACACACACACACACACACACACACACACACACACACACAGACACACACACAAACACAGGGATGCATATACTATGCGTTCTCATGTGTATCTCTTTTTGTAATAAAAGTGCACGTGCAAATGCATGTGCATGTGCTTTAGCCTGTGACTCACACAGTGACTTTACCTTTGGCAAGAAGAGCTTCAGACGGTACCAAACCTTCCTGCTGTGTTTCGTCAATTAATTAAATGTAGGAAATTATAAACAGGGGGAAAACTAGCCTTGAGGGTGTGTGTGTGTGTGTGTGTGTGTGTGTCTGTGTGTGTGTGTGTGTGTGTGTGTGTGTGTGTGTGTGTGTGTGTGTGTGTGTGTGTGTGTGTGTGTGTGTGTGTGTGTGTGTGTGTGTGTGTGTGTGTGTGTGTGTGTGTGTGTGTGTGTCTGTGTGTGTGTCTGTGTGTGTGTCTGTGTACTTGTGCAGGAATCTTTGTGCAGACCATCAGAGTGAGGACATTTTATCTGGTCCTCACTTCTTCAAAGGAGCTGTTTGAGGGTTAAGACTTGGTTTAAGGTTCATGTTAGACTTATGTTAGGGTTAGTGTAAGGTTTGGGGTTAGGCATTTAGTTTTGATGCTTGGGGTTAGGGTTAGGGGCTAGGGAATGCATTATGTCAATGAATGTCCTCACAAGGATAGCCGTACAAACGCGTGTGTGTGTGTGTGTGTGTGTGTGTGTGTGTGTGTGTGTGTGTGTGTGTGTGTGTGTGTGTGTGTGTGTGTTTGTGTGAGTTTATTATTTTTTGCAATGACAGACCAAAACGAGGTTAGAGAAGCTAAGAGAAATACAGATGAGAAGGACTAAAACATAAATAGATGTGTGTGTGTGTGTGTGTGTGTGTGTGTGTGTGTGTGTGTGTGTGTGTGTGTGTGTGTGTGCGTGCCTGCGTACCTGTGTGTGTGTTACAGTAATATAAAGTATACAGTAAAACACTTACAGTATATCTAGAGCAGAATGAGGAAGCTAAGAACACCACTCAGTTATAATCTCCCTCTTCCCTGTACTAACAGCAAGAGGCAGCTAGATAGACCGTGTGTGTGTGTGTGTGTGTGTGTGTGTGTGTGTGTGTCTGTGTGTGTGTGTGTGTGTGTGTGTGTGTGTGTGTGTGTGTGTGTGTGTGTGTGTGTGTGTGTGTGTGTGTGTGTGTACTGAGGGCCAGAGGCAGCTGTCGATATGAAGTAGGGAAAACCGACAGGAAATGATGTAATCCCTCCCCTCGCTCCCGGGGGAAGTGATGTCATTGTAGTTGGATGATCAGGCGGCTCCTCACTGGTCCTTCACTTCCTCTGCCTCTCTCTCTCTCTCTCTCTCTCTCTCTCTCTCTCCCTCTATCTATCTGTCTCTCTCAGTCTCTCTCTCT
>NC_137216.1:27869338-27894338 GCF_949987685.1 Ammodytes marinus
TGTGTGTGTGTGTGTGTGTGTGTGTGTGTGTGTGTGTGTGTGTGTGTGTGTGTGTGTGTGTGTGTGTGTGTGTGTGTGTGTGTGTGTGTGTGTGTGTGTGTGTGTGTGTGTGTGTGTGTGTGTGTGAGAGAGAGAGAGAGAGATTGAGTGTGTGATGTCCTGATATAGAGCCGTGGGAACAGGCCACACAGTGAATGCATTCGAGGGATCTTGAAGCCTTTTCTGTTGTTGTTTGTTGGTGTGTAGAGGACAGAGGAGACCAGTTGCCCAGTACCGATGCAATGTGTTGCTCAAGGGCACTCAAGCAGAATAAGTTGCTGAAGTTGAAAAAGTTGCCAAAAGTTGTTGTTTTTAGTTTTTGGTCTGTTTTGCTTAATTCTCCACTTATTTTTACTATACTACATACTGCATCTGACCATACAAGGCATATAGTTAGCATGCAGTAGGCCTACAATTGAGAAATACTTACAATTGTATATTTCGTCATAACATTGCGCCCTTGAACTTGGCTCTTGTACATGTATCAATCACATTTGTTTTGCTGGTTGTTTTCACTCGGAGGCTCAGTCGATGTGACGTAACTTCTGCTGCAAAGAAGATTGTTCGTCAAAATCGCACCAAAAAAAAAAGCTTACTTAATTTCCACACTAAAAATTACTACTGGATGTAAAAGGGCATCCATGTATGTTTTAAGCATGCTGCATTTGACATCCTAAATCTTTTTCTACCGTACTAAATAAATATCATGGAAGTACTGTATGAAAGGATTGGAACGCACCCCGTGTTCCTTCACTATTGGTCCCATCAGTCAGGCCTGTCCCCTCTCAGTAACACTACAGCTGTCATAACCTCCATGTGTGAGGGGTCAGGGGTCAAGATTTTTGAGGTTTAGGTCATTTCCTGTCAGTGGTAGCGTGCAGTGTGCACAACAGATGTTTACGTGAGGCTCTGTTTGGGTCTGCTGCAAACCTGGTGAAAACATGTTCATAAATATTTACCCCCAGTAAAGTCATTTCTACATGAAACAAACTGCTGTATTTATGATCCCGCTCTCCTTGATTTAAAGCTCTAGTGCGTAACTTCTGTCATCCCCCGTGAGGAATTCTGAGTATTTCCAACAACACTGTCGGTGCATCTACATGAGGTTAAGCCTTCGGTGATCGCGCATGGATTTTATACCTTCTGCTGTACGTCCAGGTTTTTTTTCTTAGCAGTAGAATCAACAACTGAAACATTTCTTGGGCTCTTCTGGGATTTTTCTTGAGCTCCTGCACCAGTGTCAGTTGAAGGGGGGGGGGGGTGACACAAGTTTGTAAACGCTGCCATACTGAGAAATACAGAGAGAGTTTTGTGGAGCTGATGATCAGTAATAGATGAGAAAGAAGGGAGAGAAATGAAGGGAAAGAAAACAGAGAAGAAGAAGTGGGAGGAATGAAGGATGGGAGTATGATTGCATGGTTTCAGTGTGACAGACAGGAGGAGTGTGGCTTCTGCTGCAAAGTAATTACTGTTTACATTGGACACACACACACACACACACACACAGATACACATATACACACACACTGATTCACAACACATAAACACACACACACACACACACACACACACACACACACACACACACACACACTCACTCATGCACACTTATACACATACTAGCACACATGCAGTCCTACACACACTCTCACACACACACACACACACACACACAAACACACACACTCACACACACTCACACACACACACACACACACACTCGCACTCATACACATACTAACACGTACACACACAGACACACACACACACACACACACACACACACACACTTGCTGCCTCAGCTCTGTTTTGACAGAGCGCTGGCTTTAAGGTGCATTTATCCGCTACACGACACACAGCTGAACTAAAGCAAACCGATAGCAAACCCAGATGGCCAAATTCATGTGATCCATTTTGCAGAGGCCATGTTTAACGGTTGTGTTTTTTGTTCATACACAAAAACACACACACACACACACACACACACACACACACACACACACACACACACACACACACACACACACACACACACACACACACACACACACACACACACAGAGTTTGTGTTTTTGTTCCACCCCTTCTGGGCCTGATTTGATCTGACAGTTTAAATTCATCCACAAGATGCTTTTTTGCTTTTTCTGCAGTGTGTGTGTGTGTGTGTGTGTGTGTGTGTGTGTGTGTGTGTGTGTGTGTGTGTGTGTGTGTGTCTGTAAATACTCCAAAATGAGGTCTGGAGATGTTTCCTGTTTTATAAACTAAAATATCATGTGATTGTAACGTCTAAAACAGAAAAATAACATGGCCGGGCTGTTTGCTGTAATAACTAGATCTATCTACAGCATGTCTCCGCTCCCTCTGCACTCTTTTTTAAAACCCATACTGAAATATGTTGAAACCAGGACATTCAATATGAAACGATACACTGATGTCTTATGCAAAATGTTCAGTTACTTGACTAAAACATGCAAAACCTGCAGTATGGTTAAAAATCCACAAAAATGTAATGTACACTCAAAACGTTGCACACACTGGTTTCACCATTTGGACATAGTTAATCTCCTCACTACATTTCCCAAGATGCAATTGGAGTATCCTAAGAAATAGAGTGCAAGATAAGATTAACATAAGTATTACCTATGCATAAAAATTAAACGTGCAGTGCGTTGAATGTATTGGCATTCAGAACAGACTTTCTATCCATCTACTACTAGCTATCCAATTATATAAAATAACTACAAATGGATTGCAATTTCATGATGATTCTATCAGTTTATGTGGTTGGTTGCAGACTTGCATGGAGCAGTTTTTGAATGTCCGAGCTGCATCCGAGTAGCAGAGCTGAGTTGAGGTGCAACGTGTAGAGAGAGAGAGAGAGAGAGAGAGAGAGAGAGAGAGAGAGAGAGAGAGAGAGAGAGAGAGAGAGAGAGAGATTCATTTATTGGCCTCTCATCTATCTAACCTCCGCCCTGTGTGGAAATAAGAGATTGTTGTACAAGAGTGCAGCTGTGAGAGTTTTCACAACGCTCCTCTAGTCGCTCAGGAGTCCCCAAACCACACACACACACACACACACACACACACACACACACACACACACACACACACACACGTGCCCTATCCTGTAGCCTAAATGACAGACTGTGCTAACCACAGGGATCTAATTGTAGCACCACTCCTCAGTGTGTGTGTGTGTGTGTGTGTGTGTGTGTGTGTGTGTGTGTGTGTGTGTGTGTGTGTGTGTGTGTGTGTTCAATGTGTTTGTATGTGGCTGTGTGTTTATATTCTGCTCTCTAATCTTGTGTGTGTTGGCTAGCTGTCAGTCCCCAGAGAGAGGGACCAGGGTGGAGATAGGAGGAGGGAGGGGGTCAACGACAAACTGCTACCCAGGAATAGTGCACTATGTCCTGGGTAATATTTAGGCTACAGTGGGGTCGCCTGGGTGCAGATCTGGAGACATGCAAAGAAGTAGAACACATAGAAGGGAAGTGAAATGAATGCACTACAATAAACATACAGTAATCATAAGGCATGTTGAATAATATAAGAAACATGTTTATATCTATATCATGAATATGTTTTCTTAATGCTAAGCTAACTCCTTTCTCCTGGCTGTAGCTTTGCATCCAACATACAAGTGTGAAAGCTAATCACCAAACTCTAGACAAGAAAGCGACTAAGCTTATTTAGTTCAACTATGGGTTTTTTTTCTAATTGAATCAGAGTTGATAAATCAGTTATAAGTTCAAGCATAAATCGTTTGCTACTGGTTGTCGTCAGCACAGATAAGAATTCAACAGCTGCTGCCGTGTGTTTTTGTCTCTGTATTCCAACGTAATCAGCTGTATATTATCATAACTGTGTGTGTGTGTGTGTGTGTGTGTGTGTGTGTGTGTGTGTGTGTGTGTGTGTGTGTGTGTGTGTGTGTGTGTGTGTGTGTGTGTGTGTGTGTGTGTGTGTGTGTGTGTGTGTGTGTGTGTGTGTGTGTGTGTGTGTGTGTGTGTGTGTGTGTGTGTGTGTGTGTGTGTGTGTGTGTGTGTGTCCAAGGATTGTTATTAGCCTCATTAATCACAGCAACACTTTCCAATAATGGGTTTATTGTTCTCTGTGTAGTTATATAAATGGTTTAGACACTCACACACACACACACTCACACACATGTTTGTATGGCTATACTTGTGCGGACATTCTTTGCCACGATGCATTCTAGCACCCTACGGAAACCTAAACCATGAAAGAAATTGAAACAATACAAATGTCTAAAACTCTAATTTGTTCTCACAAAGAGGGCAAAACAAGCACACACACACACACACACACACACACACACACACACACACACCACTCTGTCTCTCTTAACCTCAATTTCCTCTGCATCCTTCTTCTATTATTTTGTTATTGTCAAGCATGTTTATGATTTATAACGATACTTATTTTTAGACTGTTTTGTCTTCTTGCAAACAAACAAAACATTATGGGCCAATAAGTCAGTAGACACTTAAATCTGAGAAAGTATTTTTATGTCTTGTAGTCATAAAAATCTTGAATATTGTTGTTATTTAATAAAAAAAAAACTTGCAAAGCCAATATGGCCATAACATTCCAGAACTATCTAGAATGGCACACAGTCAAAATAAAAGGCCACTAGTGGAAAAACAAGAGTGTCTGTATACCTCTAACAGACTCCAGTAGCTTCAGGGTTTATTCCAACAACACAAAAGTAAAGATGGAACGAGTGGCTGACAAACTGGCCCTGCGTTCCAATCCCCATACTTCCCTACTATTTAGTACGCCAGAAAAAGATTTAGGATGTCCCCAATACATGCACGTCAAATTGTAGTATGCTGAAAATACATAAATGCCCCACTAACTCAAATTGCATTTTGGAGTATTCGTCTTTATTCTTGACATTGATTGATTTTTTTCTCTCTCCTGTGGCCCTAAAACTCTTCTGTACTTTAGTATGTAGTGTAGTAAAAAGAAAAAGTATGTGATTTGGAATGTAGGGTTGGTTTTTCTTCAAAGGTTTATTAGCCAGTGTCCCCGCCCCCCCCCCCCCCCTTTGGGCACAAACGTTCACCGTGCATTTCATGGCATCTTTTTAGATGTTTTTGTATTTGTTGTGAGATCCTGTTTTGAGTAGCCTGCCAATGGTACTTGAGAAAGAATTATTATGAACCATCAAAATACTCATGAACATTGATATGACATGTTGTGGACAATCTGGAGTTGAGTTCAAGCATTTTATTTTTTACTTTGGAACAAAAATAACTCCTAAACCAAAATTTGGCGTTCTCTGCTCAGCACACACACACACACACACACACACACACACACACACACACACACACACACACACACACACACACACACAGCTCTTTTTTCTGTCCCCTAACCTCCCTAAAAAACAGTAGTTAAGATGTCTGGAAATTGTATTAAGATGAGTTGCATTCCTTTAATGGGTCATGTCACTGCAATTTTTTCAATAGTCTGGAACCAAAAATTCTCAACTTTCTAAAGCACTTACATCAACTAAACTTTCCATTATCATTCTTAGCACTATTCCAAAGGTCATTACAGAAGGATTTGTCGCTGAAATTCTGGGGTCATGTCACTGCAATTTTTTCAATATTCTGGAACCAAAAATCTCAATTTATTTTTATTTATTTTTTGGGCACTTTAAGCTTGACAGTACATAGTTGAAATGGGGAGACAGAGAAAGAGGGGGGATGACCTGATGTAAAGTAATAAAAAAAAAACTTTCCATGACAACTCTTAGCCATATATCTAAGGTTATTACAGAAAGATTTGTCTGTCCAATTCAATCTTGATTTACTAAATACAGCTGGACTTTTTCTTCTTAAAATTCCTGCTGTAACTTTTTCATCGCTCCATTAATTACATGCTGTGATGTGCCACACAAACAGATATGTATTGCTATTTTATTGCTAGTCTTTGAAATTTTTATTATAGCTTTTAAAATAGTTTTGTGAAGCGTTTTCTTGGGGAGTATTTGGTCCCTTGGGTGTCAGGGTGCTGTGACCTTTTAAGCTTGTAATTTATGGTGTTTTTCTAGTGCCTCCTGCTGTTGCTGCCTTCCATAACATGTCTTCTTTTATACTTGAAACACTCTGAACCATAAATCTCAACTTCTAAAGCACTTACATCCGCTAAACTTTCCGTAATCATTCTCAGCACTATTCTGAAGGTTATTACTGAAGGATTTGTTCATATGTTGTTGATTGTCTGATTTATGAGACATTTTGTTCTTAAAAACATGCTGAAGCATTTTTAAAACCTGTACATAATATTTTTGGATTCATAAAATGAAAAAAGGCGGTATCTTGAATCTGTTTTGTAAATGCTTTGGACACTAATACTTTGTAAAAAATAAAAATAAAAGATTATAATGTGGGCTTTATCAAACATCTAGATTTTAGTTTTTTAATGGGGCCAACATTTCTCGCCTTTACAGCTGTGGTGCAGTATCAAATGTTAGCCACTAGATGGAGCTGATAGATCAAGCTCTGTCATGAAAAAAACTGCAGTAGAATAAATTCGTACATTTGTCTTTCTATTTCTATTTGTCCTGTGTTGTGATGGACCAGTTATATATTTAATATGTATATTTCTCTCCTTTCCTCTGTCCCTCTGTCTCTGTCTCTCTCTCTCCCTCTCTCTGTCTCCCTGTCTGTCTCTCTCTCTCTCTCTCTCTCTCTCGCTCCCTCTCTCCGTCTCTGTCCTATAGATGGACCAGATGTCAGATGAAGAGGTGGAAGTGAGGGATGAGGATGAAGAGGAAGACAGCGATAAAGAGGACCAGGATCTGGACAAGATGTTTGGAGCCTGGCTGGGAGAGCTCGACAAACTCACACAGGTAGATAGATATAGCACACGGTAGCAGTGGCTTAGAAGTAGTGGGGGGTTAAAGGCCTACTTCACCGGTTTGAATATGAAGGTGTATTGAATTCTGAGATCCTATGTAGTATAAATGTGCAAAAAATTTTTAAATTGGTTCATCCTAGCCTGAGAAAAGGCAGAAAGAGTTTTTTTTTTAACCCTATATTAATCTTACTGTGACATCACAGTAAGATAAATATAGGGTTAAAAAAAAAATTACTTTGTAAATATTACTGTGATGTCACAGTAGGAGAAATCACAGTAATATTTACAAAGTAAGGTTTTTTTTTTTAACCCTATATTTATCTTACTGTGATGTCACAGTAAGATTAATATAGGGTTAAAAAAAACACTCTTTCTGCCTTTTCTCAGGCTAGGATGAACCAATTTCAATTTTTTTTGCACATTTATACTACATAGGATCTCAGAATTCAATACACCTTCATATTCAAACCGGTGAAGTAGGCCTTTAAGTGGAATTGACTAACCAAGTCCCAAATCAGTGTGTGTCTGTATGGGGGGGAGGGGGTTCTCAAAAAGCCTTAAAATAAAAATTAAATGTTTGATATGTTTGTGTGGAAGAACTTTCATAAATACATTAACATTGAGTGGATAAATGATTTGAGTAACTGAGGTTTTTATACTTTTTTTTTAATAAGGGACACTTCTTTCTGTGTCCACTCTCATCTATTCCAAAATGTGAATGGTTTAGTCCAGACAACTGCTTTAAACAGCTGATTGAGCTCAATGCAGCAAAGAGCAGGTAATGGTCATGGCTTTTAACAGCTGATTGAGCTAAATGCAGCAAAGAGCAGGTAATGGTCATCATGGCATTCACTCATTCTCTCCATCATCTTCTGTCTATTCAGAGTCTGGATGACGGTCGCCCGGAGCAACCGCGTCAGCAGCAGAAAGCTCCTCTCAGACAAGACACCAACAAGGACAACCTCTACAGGTTCTCCATTTACAACATCAACGGTAGGACACAGACAGACAGACAGACAGACAGACAGACAGACAGACAGACAGACACATACGCACAAACACATACTTTCTTGCGGTTGCCTTCTAAGCTGTAACTTTTTATTTCCTTGTTTTTATGTCTTTTAAAAGCAATTTATTTTCATTTAAAAAAAAATGTGTCCTTATTTCCACTTATTGTTTTTATTATCTCTTAATTATCTCTGTCTTCAATACCTGTATTTCTTTATGTCTATTTTTTTAATGTAGGTTCATGCCCCTGTAAAGCACTATATAAATAAACTTGCCTTGCCTATACTCACAGTAGGAATGCTTTTGAAATGTACACATTTCTGCGACAGTGTACCTGTGTCTAACTTCACATCTGTCTGTCTGTCTGTCTGTCTGTCTGTCTGTCTGTCTGTCTGTCTGTCTGTCTGTCTGTCTGTCTGTCTATCTATCTATCTATCTATCTATCTATCTATCTATCTATCTATCTATCTATCTGTCTGTCTGTCTGTCTATCTATCTATCTATCTATCTATCTATCTATCTATCTATCTATCTATCTATCTATCTATCTATCTATCTATCTATCTATCTATCTATCTATCTATCTATCTATCTGTCTGTCTGTCTGTCTCTCTCTCTCTCTCCCTGCAGAGGCCTTGAACCAGGGGGAGAACGTTGACCTGGACTCCCTCATGGCCGACCTCTGCTCCATAGAACAGGAGCTCAGCACCATCAACAACAAACCCAACAGCGGCGCGGGAGGGATGGCTCGACTAGGGCTCACTGACACCAAGGTTCACATATTATTATTATTATATCACGTGTGTGCGTGTGTGCGTGTGTGTGTGTGTGTGTGTGTGTGTGCGTGTGTGTGTGTGTGTGTGTGTGTGTCTGGCTCGACTAGGGCTCACTGACACCAAGGTTCACATATTATGATTGCTATGTCAAAATGATCACACACAAAATTACATATCTGAGAATACATATATGAAGAATTAGGCTTGAGTCTTGTTATCATAACTTCAGTTTCTGCAATTTATATCAGTTATAATGACATTTTCTGTTACTGTCCATAATGAAAATGTTTAAAATATCTTAAAACAGTGTATTAGGGAATACATAAATAATAATTAGATGAATAAAAATGGTATTAAAATTGAGTTAGCCTATTTTAAAGGTATTGGCTAATATTTTCTTTTTACAAAAAACAATCAAATACTTTCTGGTCCTACATCCTGAAAATCACATATAACACTTTTTTTTTACCATAAAATTATTCTTATTTCATCTGTGTGTTAAATCACCCCTCACTGTCTCTTTCTTTCCGTCCGTAGGTGCGTCAGAAGCCTCCGGCGGGGCGCAGTAGCCGGCAGCAGACACCAGGGGGCAGCAGTAGTAGCGCTGGTGTTAGCGGTAATGCTAGCGCTAGCAGCAGTAACTGTGTTAGCGCTGGCGGTAGCAGCGGAGCTAGCAGCAGCAGCAGCAGCGCCAGAGCCTCACCGGCCGGAACCATCAGGGCTCCAACCGGTAACCACGGGAGACCGCCACTCGCCTCCAACTTCAGTCTGGATGACATCACCGCACAGCTGGAGAAGGTGTGTGAGACGGAGAGTGTGTTTGTGTGTGTGAGATAGAGTTTGTGTTTGTGTGTGTGGGGGAGAGAGTGTGTGTGTGTGTGTGTGTGTGTGTGTGTGTGTGTGTGTGTGTGTGTGTGTGTGTGTGTGTGTGTGTGTGTGTGTGTGTGTGTGTGTGTGTGTGTGTGTGTGTGTGTATGGATGTTTGATTTTTTTAAAGACACAAATAATCTTATCGTAGATTATAAAATACAATTTTGTGAATTAAGTCAACTTTTTTAATTAATAAAAAAAGTTTTCAAATTGACCGTTCCATTAACTGCAATGCATGTTGCTTGAAAACAGTGTGTTGACTATCCTCAATGAAACATTATCCTGAGAGGAAAACATTGCAACTCAGGATTGTACTCTGCCCATCACAGTTTTCAATGCAGTTACCTCATGTACTGTTTGACATTAAACAACCACAACTTTGAAGAACATTTTTTATGAGAATTGAAAGACTGACTCATGCAGAGTTTTGCCAGCATGATGTCTGATTGACATATGTACTGTAAATATTAATATTGTGAAACGTGCTTCATGTCTGGTGCCAACGTGCCAGTTGGATCTCAGTATGTATGAAGCACTGACTCTTGCCTTTAATACACAGCCTAGGCTCTGTAAACGGGCATGTTGCTAGCTACAGTGGGCCCCCCTTTGTTTACATACTAAATCAAATCAAATCAAATCAATTTTATTTGTATAGCCAGTATATAACGTAAAATATATAAAAGTGAACATAGTGTGGATGCAGTGAGGACTTCAGATGCTGAGGGGGGACCTGATCCACACCGTCTCGTCTCCACCAGAGAAAAAAAAAAAAAAAAAGGACAGACAGAACCAATGAGCGAAACAAAAAAAACTTTAACGTGAAACCGCCGCCACAAGAAACACAGCCGAAACCCCCCCCCCCCCCCCCCGAACATGCTACACCTTTACCCCAACCTTTCCCACATGTCTATTCTTCCCCTCCAGGCGTCTCTCAGTATGGATGAAGCCGCCCGTCAGACGTCCTCTCACTCCCTGAGCTCCGCCTCCTCCTACGGCTCGGCCACCATGAGGCGACCCGGGACCTCCCAACGCACACACAGACGCACTGGGTCGGTCGGGACAGTCAGCGAACATGAGGTACACTACACTATGACGTAATGTTTTTAGTGGATGGATGGATGGATGGATGGATGGATGGATGGATGGATGGATGGATGGATGGATGGATGGATGGATGGATAGATAGATGGGTGTCCTGGGGAAATCCACCTGCTGTAAGATGGAAAAAAGTGCCATAGAATAAAGAACTAAATACCTGTACTAAAATCTCACCAGTAGATGCTGCTAAATACTCCAATGTTACACTGTAACTTTAAAATTGTATGCATTTTTTTATTTATTTAAAAAATAATAATAATACAAAATACTGTATGGTTTAATAGACACTTTAAGTTTTCTTTTAGAATCACACACACAGCTATGTATTCTAAACTATGACTTCTCTCCCTCTCCCTCTCTCGTAGGCTCGTTCCATAGTCCAGTCCTCCTCCCGCTCCTCAGTCACCTCTGGTTCGGGCGTCTCAGTGCACTCTGCCTCCTCCATGGACTCACTGGACAGTGTGCTGCGGGGGGAGGGAGAGGGGGGGCCGGGGGAGGCCGGGCCCGCGGGGGAGGGGGCCAGGCATCCAGGACACCCACACACTGAGGTACATGAATGCATAAATAGTATTAAAACGTGAATTTAATTTCTATAAGATTGAGATGCAACTAAATGGTCAAGGTCATCCACACACTGAGGTATGAATGCACATGAAAGTATGAATGAATGATTGGTATTATTTTTATCTTTTCATGGTTAAGATGAATGCACATGAAAAAATTAAGATGTTTTTTATGATTCAGGACTGAGGTACATGAACGAAAGATTAGTATTGAAATGTGAATGTTATTTCTATAAGATTGAGATGCAGCTATTGGTTAAGGTCATCCCCACACTGAGGTACAAGCACCAACAAGATTGTTATGTTTTTTATGGTTAAGATGCCATGAATTGGTCATTACAGATGGAGTGGGTGATTCTGGGATTGTTGTCAAAATCACTTTTTGTCAAAATCAGTGAATATCTCCTCACGATCCGCTACCTGTACTGGTGTTACTACACAGCCTAGGCTCTGTAAACTGGTACAAGCTACGGTGGGCCAACTTTGTTAACATACCCTTTGTGTAAATACACATTTACAGAGCCTAGGCTGTCAATTAACTCTGGATTTTTTTTCAGCGTGCACACTGTAAGGACAGTTAGCGGTGAGGCGATATTCACTGATTATGACAAAAAAGTTAATTTAAGAACAAGCATACTAAAAAATGCCTGACTCAACCTTTAACACACACATGTAGGTCAGTGCCAGCTCATTGTTTCCGGTCTTTTAGCCACATATACGTCCAACTCATTAAAAACCTGTACACTGGTCGGGATTAAGCTGAGTCTGCTGTACGTCAGAGCAGATTATGTAAGAGATTATGAGCTCCGGATCATAATTGCATTGAAGATAAATACAAAAGAAATGATCAGCGTTTAGAATAGAGGATTAAAGACGGTCTATTGTCCAAGCGACTTTTCCTGAATCTGAAACTGCATTCTCATGTTACAGTCAATAATCATGATTATGTAACAACTTGCATTTCCAAATAGATTTATTTCTACTATTTCTATTCCTCCCCCGCTTTAATAAATATTTTTATATGTAAAAAAAAAGTCAAGAAAAGGTATTCTCCAACAGTCCAGCACTTTTTTTTTAAGTCTTTATTCATTTTGTAATAAAACAAACACACAATTAAAAACGTGAACACACAAAAAAAACACAAAATAGAATAAATAACATATATAGCGTACTTTACTTTACAGGTTTCTAAGGACATTGTTTGTCCTATAGGTAAATGTTAAGCAAACAAATAAAAAGACAATAAGGTCCACTTCAGTACTCTTATATAGTCCAGGAAAGGCTGCCATATCTGTTTAAATTTTTCTGCTTTCCCTGACATCTCATAACTGATTTTCTCCATATATAGAGTATTAGAGAACTCCTGTGTTTTTTTTAACAGCATAGGATGTGTTGGCTGCCATTCCCCTCTCTACCGCTGGCTGCAGCTGCTGACAGTCTCTACTTCTTCAGGCTGTGTCCCGTCTCCCGTGTCCAAGCTTCTTTTAGAATTTAGGACAAAAACCTCCATGTCTGTCCCTGGAGAATCAACTGAAAAGTAAAATCCTGGTCATAGTCATCCCAGAATCAACAGCTTAGTCAGATGTTAACAATTCACCGATGTGCTAGTGGATAAAATAACCAAAAATACCATGCATTTTCCACTTCACATAGCTGTTTAAAAATGTCTTACCTCAATCCTTCTTTAATTTCTGACCGTAGGAAGTCTCGGAGGGAATTTAAGACCTAAACCTTGTGAATGTTGGAGCCTCAATTAGCTGCACAGTGAATACACACAATAGGAAAGTGGGTTACCGCTCCTCTCACTCGTACATTACATAACACAGAGACACACACAGAGACCAGCGACTTTGGCATTAGTGTTTTTTACAATAGTCATGCCAATAAAGCTTTTTTAATTGAATTGGGTTGAGTAGGAGTGAAGGGAAATTAGAATAACAATACGAGAGGCCAGAGTGAGTCAGCGAAATGACTGTATAGATGATTTAAATAGAACATGGTAGGGGAAGCAAAGAGTGACACACATGACAAGACAAATAAACAGAGAAGGAGAACGAAAAGAGTGGGCTTGGATGAGTGTGTGTGTGTGTGTGTGTGTGTGTGTGTGTGTGTGTGTGTGTGTGTGTGTGTGTGTGTGTTTTATAGCCCAAAGCGCTCGCTAGCTGCTCCCTTGAGTCCAGCTCATTAGAATCTGGGTCTATATACTGCAGTCTGAATCACTGAGTCTGTTGATCCTTTCCCAGTGAGACAGTCCAATAAGGGCAGTGGGAAATACTGTGAGGCAAGGCAAGTTTATTTCTATAGCACACTTCAGACACAAGGCCATTCAAAGTGCTTTACAGGGTCAAGAAATACATCAAGATTAAAATACATCAAGTATAGACACATTGGAAAAGTGGAAGAAAAAAAAAGCTTAAGCATGCAATTTTTTTTTATGTATTCAAGCCCATTTATATAAAATGCTTTGAACAGTTTCAATATAGAAATAGATCAGAATTTCCACACACACATATACACACATGTGTGTGTGTGTATATGTGTGTGTGTGTGTGTGTGTGTGTGTGTGCGCGTGTGTGTGTGTGTACACTGTGCATGTGTACATGAGAGAGAGAGAGCGAGAGGTTGTATATACATGTTTGACCTAAATATTTTCTTTTAATCTGTGATTATGAAAGGAGATGAGAACTAATGCTTTCTATAAAATTATTTCTGGAGATTGGAACACACACACACACACACACGCACACACACACACACACACACACACACACACACACACACACACACAACATACATAAGTTATTGATTTATTTATTTGAGACAAAAAAATAAGCAATTTTGACAGTTTCTCTCTCAACAAAATTGAATGAGATGAGATTAAAATACAGAAATGATAAATAACATGGAAGTGGATGTATGAAATATACGGCTGTGTGTGTGCAAGTCTCATGGCCACTTTAAAATAAAGAAGAAAGTGCATCGTGTGTGTGTTGATGATATACAACAGAGGGGATTTCTTCATTGAGGGCTTTTCCTCAAGACCGGCTCATCTGGTGTAATTTAAGTGTGTCAACATTCCCTTTCCAACCCAATATATACTGTACCTATAGTATTACTGTGATCTGTTTATTATGTGTACAGTTCTCCTCCACAGGTTTTAATCTTTGACAATTTAAAAGGTGGAGTCAGTGATTCTGGAGAACGCTTGTTGACAAAATCCCTTTCTATCAAAATCAGTGAATATCTCCTTATCGTCAGTCTGTGTGTGTGCTGAAAGAAAATCTATGTAAAGAAAGGGGGGGGGGCACTGAACTGTAGCTAGCAAAAGGCCCGTTTACAGATCCTAGGCTGTTTATTAACACACACAGTACAGACAGGTATAGCAGATCGTGAGGAGATATTCTCTGATTTTGACAAAGTGATTTTGACATAAAGTGTTCTCCAGATTCGCTGACTCCACCTTTAATACAATGACGATGATATATTTTTCTCTGCTGCTAAACTCACCACACAGCTTTCTGCTAAAGCTCCACATCACAATCAATCACCAGATTAACTCACAAAGACTCTCTCTCTCTTTCTCTCTATCTGTCTCTCTTTCCTATCTCTTTCTCTCTCTCCCTCTCTCTATCTTTCTCTCTCTCTCCCTCTTATTCTCTCTCTGTCTCTGTCTACCTCTCTCACTCTCTCTCTCTCTATCTTTATCTGCCTCTCTCTGTCTCTCTTTCCCTCTCTCTCTATCTATCTCTCTCTGTGTATCTCTCTCCCTCTCTCTGTCTCTCTATCTATCACTCTCTCTCCCTCTCTCTGTCTGTCTCTCTCTCCCATTCTCTCTCTCCATCTGTCTCTTTCTCTCTCTCTTACCCTCTTTATATTTATCTCCCTCTCTCTCTCTCTCTCTCTCTCTCTCTCTCTCTCTCTCTTTGTCTCTCCTCTCCCTCTCTCTCTCTCTCTCTCTCCCTTGCCCTCTATATCTATATATCCCTCGCTCTCTATCCCTCTATCTCTCTCCATCTCTCTCTCCCTCTCTCTTCCTTACCATCTCTCTCTCTTTTACCCTCTCTCTCTCTCTCTCTTTTAAAGCACTCCTATCTGGACAGGGAAACCTCTCAGATTCTCAAAAACATAGCAGGAAAACCTTCCCACCTGCTGACAAAGGTGAAGCCCGAATCACTACTCTCTCTCTCCCTCCCTCTCTCCCTCCCTCCCTCCCTCCATCATTCCCTTTCTTTTTTGCATGGCATCTTCCTGTCCCAATTTCTATCTCTTTGCAAGAGTGAATGATCATGCATTTTCTTCGGTGCACCTCATTTATACTAATATGGCCGCCGTGCACATTAACTCCTTCTGTCTTTCGCCTTCTCCCTCTCAGTACTGTTGCCCGAAGGGGAAATGTGTGTGTGTGTTACCCTGTGTTCCAATACCAATACTTCCCTACTATTAAGTATGCCAGAAAAAGATTCAGGATGTCCCAATACATGCACGTCAATTGTAGTATGCTGAAAATACAAAAATGCCCCACTAACTTCAATAGCATTTTGCAAGTATTCGTCTTTATTCTTGACATTTCTCGACATAATGAAAAAAAATCTTCCTTATCTGATTTTTTTTCTCTCCCGTGGCCCTTAATCTCTTCTGTACTTTAGTATGTAGTGTAGTGAAAAGAAAGAGTATGTGATTTGGAACGCAGGGATATTGTGATGCTCTATGTGTGTCATACAGTCTAAGGCCATGACATGTCCTATTTGGCTCTTACGTAATCCCAAAGCTTTACAGGCACAGTAATACAACATATTATCCCCAGGCAGACGCACAAAACTCTTTATACTTCTGTGCTATTTATAGTAGGGCTGCCCCTCTGAGGTTGATACGCAAATTGAGATCATGATGCTAGTATTTTTCTAAGTCCTCGGTTTCACCTGTAAACAGGAATAAAGGTAAAACAGATTGGAGGGTGATTTCCAAAGCTCAGTTTTCATTGATCTAAAAGTCACTTTTTGCAAAAAAAAAAATCTGTAGACAGAAAAACCATATGCACTTTTCTTAGTGCCAAATAGCATTGGGAATATTATTTTTTTATTTTTATTTAACTTTAATTTAACCAGGAAAGTCCCATTGAGCTTAAAAACCTATTTTTTGAGGAGTCCCGACCAACATTAAGTTAATTAAAATGTATAAAAAAACATCAGCAAGTAAAGGAGGTGCTCTCAAGTGCTCTCAGCTTGGATTTAAAAACATTCAAATAAATAATTTCAGTTAGTTTACAAAAAGAAACGTGAATATTCTAATCTCTGTATTGAACTGGCAGATTCAAAGCATGACTGTCTCTCACTGTGTCTTGTAAAGCTTTGTGGTCACCTGTCTTTACTGTTACTGTTACTGAGCTCACCTTTTGCATTTGTGGGGTCAAAATTATTCCATGTCATGTGACTGTCCTGTTCCTCCATCTCACCCTGAATCTCTCTCTCTCTCTCTCTGGTTACTGTGTGTTTCAGTGGTGGCCATTTTGTATTGTTTTCTATGAAGCATGAAGGTTTGCTGTGGTTATGAATTAGAATGTGCATGGGTAAAAAGAAAATTTTATCTGACAGACTTTTATCTGAGTCCACGGCTGAGGAGTCTTACACGGATGCGATCATACAGGTGTGATTTCAAATGCAAAATCAAGTGTTTACCAAAAGTTGAAAGACTTGGATACTCCATACTCCATTTTGACCAAGACAATAAACTTAATTTAAGTTTGTTTGGAGGACTAACATTTTGGTGATTTGTGTATTGAATTAAAAACTGACCAAGTGTGTATAAGAATGTTCCTTTTAGCTACTAAGACCCATCCTGTGTGATCGTGCTGTAAGACTCTTCAACCATATAATATGTGTGTTTGTGATGAAAAGTACAGTAAATGTATCATGATATTATGTTTGTGAAGGTAAGTGTGACCAACAACGCTTTCTGTGTCTGCTTTTATCCACTAAAATCCGTTGAACGAGATCGTACATTGATTACGTTCCCGTAAAACTATAAGAAACACATGTTTTTCTCCAAGAAGAAATGGCCTATTTGACATCGGCACATCTACATTTACGATGCACATTTCAAACGCTGTGAACTAAAGGAAAAGAGAGCTGAAGATCAACATTGGTGGAAGACTTTGGATTTTTATTTCATTTTATTAACATCACTTCATATGTGATTATAAACGTCAAGATGTTTGTTTGGAAGTTGCAGAAATCAATGTTTAGAGATAGTGTCTTTCAAACACATTTGTTGGGAAACTATTGCTTGTAAGTGTGTTGTTTTCTGTTGCAGTTATCATTAGGTTGAGGGTTATTGGTTGTGGTTTGCACAATGCATTTTACATGTATTTATTTGTATAGCATCTTTAGCACATTTTTGTATAGCCCCTTTTAGCAGCAGTACAGCAGTTACCCCAGTAGTAAAGCAGCCTGGTGTGTTATGTTGGTTATAGGGAGATTTTGGAGCCCTGCCAGTTGTTGTAATGGGTAGATTAGTGGATGAGCTTGGTGCTAGCTAACACAGATCAATGCAGATAATAGGACTAGCGACAAAGCTACTACTCTTAATTGTTGCAGCTGCTGCTAAAGTTGTTGTTGTTGTTGTAGTTCAACCAAGATAAGGATTCTGGTGTGTGTGTGTGTGTTGTGTGTGTGTGTGTGTGTGTGTGTGTGTGTGTGTGTGTGTGTGTGTGTGTGTGTGTGTGTGTGTGTGTGTGTGTGTGTGTGTGTGGTGTGTGGTGTGTGTTGTGTGTGTGTGTGTGTGTGTGTGTGTGGAGAGATTAAATGTAACCTCTAACCTCTTCAACTCAGACGAAATAAACAAAATCAAATCGTTTTAATTGGGAGAAAAGATCAACCAACGTGTGGCCATTTTGAGAAGGTTACACGTCTCTACGGTTAATAGGTGTTGAGTAGAAATATGCAATGTTAGCTTGTGTTAACAATGTTTAGTTTAGTTTAGATTTTATTTCACATAAAAACAATAGAAAAACACAATATGATAAAACATATACTGTTAGTACATGTGTGGGCGTGTATGATAACCCACAAAACATTTAAATATTTAAATATATAACGCAATTAAAAACTTTAAAAATATATATTAACAATAATGCAAAACAATCAAATAAATAGAAAATAATATCAATTGGTTATAACAAGGTGTAATTGTACATTTTATTTCAGTTTAGCATTTCCAATGTTGTGCTTTATACTGTGCATGAATGTCCTTGGATTACATGATACTATGTGACTGTAATGTTATAGTCTGCTCTTAGCTGTATATAGGCTTTAACAGTAAAGGGCAAAGTTGATTTGTGTGTGTGTGTGTGTGTGTGTGTGTGTGTGTGTGTGTGTGTGTGTGTGTGTGTGTGTGTGTGTGTGTGTGTGTGTGTGTGTGTGTGTGTGTGTGTGTGTGTGTGTGTGTGTGTGTTGTAGCTTTGTGTGTGTGTGTGTGTGTGTGTGTGTGCGCGCGTGTGATTAGATACGGAGTAAGTAGTAGAGGCTTTATTTTGATTGGATTGGCAATGCAATGATTTGATTGGATGATAAAACAGATGAGCCCGCTTGATTGGTTGTTGGAGAAATGTGCCAGATCTGTTGAGATAATCTTCTTTGGTGCAGAGACTGGGTGATTCCCTATAGCATATACTGTATATGTTTGTACACACACATGCGTCTCACACACACACACACACACACACACACACACACACACACACACACACACACACACACACACACACACACACACACACACAGCTGCTGGCAGGCAACAGGGTGTTTTGTTTAGTGTTCTTGGCTTTGGCTTTAAGCCTCTGGAAACATGATCTAAAATAGTCAAAATCTAATATTTAATATATGATATCAACGTCCGTGTTGAAAATAAAATGTTCAGAAATATTATGAAACCTATCAAATGTTCTCCATGGCAACAGTCATAGTTTTTATAGAACATTTCAGCAAATAATTGGCATTATTGGTTCAAAATACTTAATGTGTCATAAGAACCAGAGCACAGCCCATAGCCTCATCTCAACAAAATTTCTGTGAATTTTACCAAACTTAAAATGACAATATCTTTCATTTTGATTGACAGATCTGCCTCTTACTCTTTTTCAGATGCTTTACTATCATGAAACTAACTCCCCCAAATTACATCGTTAGGGGGATTTTTTGTGGGATTTTGTGGATTTGGGATTTACCAAATCCAGGGCTTTAAGTAAATATCTACTGTTCATATAAACCTTAGTAACAGCGCTCTCGGCCCAGGGGGTCCACATTAAGCAAATAAATTCAGATTAAATTTTCGCTTTTTGGGAATGCATTCATTCATCTCATAGCAGCTTCCATTGGCTTAAAAATAATTTTTTTCAACGAGATACCCTATCCCATCATCTGTCAGTGTGTCCCCCCTACAGTGCAGTAATTCTGATTTAAGTGTTTCATACCATAAAGGGGCTCTGGAAAAAAAAACGAATTTGATTTGGTTTTAATTTGTGTTCCCAGATTAGATTCCAGTCAGATTACGAGCGTGAAGGGCCAGTCTAAATCCTGCTGCAGTGATTAGGCTGAGGGTGTAATTATCACAGTGTGTGTGTGTGTCGGAGAGAGTGTGTGTGTGTGTGTGTGTGTGTGTTTGTGTCGGAGAGTGTGTGTGTGTGTGTGTGTGTGTAATTCTGCAGCATTCAGCATACTCTTTCTGTGTCAGTGTTACACCGTCTCAGCAATAAATGCACACACACAGTCACTCACTCTCTCTCTCTCTCTCTCTCTCTCACTCACGCAAACTCTCTCCCTCTCCTTCACACACACACACACACACACACACACACACACACACACACACACACACACACACACACACAGATACAGACACACACACACTCTCAATCTCTCTCCTTCACACACACACACACACACACACCGCTGGCCCACCTCTCCTGCCTCTGTATAAATCCCCTGGCCCCGTCTGTTTCCAGCCCTACGGCAGCCCAGGAGGGACACATTCTGGTCTGACTTCAAAGGCAGCAGAAGCTAATTCTAGTGTCTGTGTGAATGTAGGTCAACTGAATATCTATGAGACGGGGAAACATGTTAACGCTGCAAGATGGAAATGACGGTGACAGCGGCAGAGATAGAAGGCAAAGAGAAACAGCCTGTTTTCTTAAGAACAAGCACAAGAAAATTATTTAAATGTTTTATTTATCCTTTATTTTACCAGGTTAGTCTCATTGAGATTAAAATCTCTTTTACAAGAGAGACCTGGCCAAGATGGACAGCAGAACACAGTTACACATAAAACACAATACAAAATACAAGTTCAATATTAAGTGTAATAGTGAAACATACAAAAAAATGTGTTTTAAATGAAAATAGATAGATAAATAGATCCCACTATAAAAGCATTGTCTTACCAAGAAAATGGCCGAAAAGGTGCAGTGTGTTCAGGGAATTGACATTTTTCAAAACAGACTTGGTGGAAATCGAATATAATATTCATGAGTATTTTTGAATTATTGTATAAACACACTATTTTTTTTATAACCTTAAAAATCAGTGTTGTTGTTTTTTTGTGGAAAGACTTGAGGCAGTGGTGGATGATGCCATCTTTAGTAACTAGCTTCATGTCCTTGAAGGCCATCGTTAAAGGATTTGCTGAACGTAATGGATTTTTTTCAAAGTGGTAAAATCTCGTTTACCAATAAATGGAATAGAATTAAGCTAAAATACAAATTCATTAGGAAGACATTTTACAATACGTTGCTCCATTTCAATTTTATGAATTTATTTCAAACACGTTAAAACATTTTTTTAAAAAGTCCTAGATTGTCTAACACTTGTTAATTTTGGATAATATATCCTTGGAGGAAGTATACACATAATAACGAATAGAGATTCCTACAGTTGATTCTTTGGCAATCATACTTGTAACCCTGGGCAGTGCCTTGCTGAAGGGCAGAGATGACGTGGACAGTAATGATTGATGGCTCTAATGATGATGATGATGAAGATTATAACTGACACATCATCCAGCTGCTTCAGGCTTTTAATACTCTGTCCAGGAAATGCTAATGTAAGATGAAACTCATAGACACTGTATTGACTAAAACACACTTCGATGGGCCGCTCCGGTGGCGTAGTAGTGGATAGAGCGTGTACCATATTGGCTCCGGCCTTCGTTGCAATGGTCGCGGGTTCAAATCCTGCAATTACTGCAGGTCATCCCCCCTCTCTCTCTGTCTCCTCATTTCAACTCTGTACTATCTAATAAAGCTTGAAAATGCCAAAAGAATTATCTTAAAAAAAAACACACTTCAATGCTAAGTGAAGCTACATACAATAAAGTTATATGACGGATGTGTTGGCATGATAACACTTGAAATAACAATATTTTTTAGCAGTTATTAAACTCTTGACTTTAGTTATAATAACACATTTGGATCAAATGTTAAAAAGCACAGAAGGATAATGTGTTCTGTAAATTCTTTTAATCCTCTAATCTACTTTTTTTTTTCTAGTAAAATCTCCTCATATTAATGTTTAAGCTTTAGCTTCTCTAAGTACGTGCGACAACAGTACTTTAACAGCTGGTAATGCTAATTGCCAATGCGAGATGTATCTAGTATCCATTATTCCATATATCAGAACAGTTTTGTGTCTAAATGAATGATACCCGGAAGGAACCCTGTAAAGCGCTTTGAGTGCGAGAAAAGCGCTTTTTTTTTAATCCAATCCATTATCATTATCATATAATATATTATCACAGTAACCTACATTACCAATTCTGCTGTATTTTCACCATCTAACAGTTTCCCCTTTTGTAAATGTAAACAGCCACTGGCAAAGGAAAGTAATACATGTATTTAGTCGTATTGTTATCATAATATAATGAAAACATTCCCATACAATGTGGGAACAGCTCAAATATATATTAATCTACAATTTTTTTTTTAGGGTTCACAGCTAACTAGATTGTATGATAAACCTTGTAGTATTATTAAGTTGGACGTTTTCACTCTTTAAATGCATATATTCTGTCTAGTATGGTGTGAATATATATTTCCACACACACCCTACAGTATATACCTCTGATTTAATATTAACAATGTGCCAACTAACTAAAAAAAAGGGTATTGTTCCACATGGACTATCCACATTTTGAATTTTAATATTTAATTTTTTTTATTATCATACCATTTTGTGCTTCTTTAATAATATAATTTCCTTTCTTGGCTAAATAAAATAAAAAATATTTTTACTAAAATATTTTTTTTCCTGTTCAGTGATATAAGTTTTCATATATTATTAGCTAGTCATTTAAATACCATCTCTAATATTTATTCTACATTCTTCAATATTTGATGCTCCTCTACTTTAATGTAAAAAACAATTTATTATAGAAACTGCTTTGTTCAAATCTGTAAATGACAAAGATGTGAGTTCATTTCAGTAATCTTCTATCAGCTTCAGTAATGGAAGATAAACCCGTAGAAACAAAACAGAGGGTCGTCATTATGCAGCTGTTTATGAGCTTATGCTGTGTGTGTGTGTGTGTGTGTGTGTGTGTGTGTGTGTGTGTGTAAGTACTTTGGGGGTTCAGGGGGGAGGGGGGCTGCCGATAAGAAGATTGGCTATAATCTCCTCTTTCTCGTCCCCATCATCTTCAATTCATTCTGCCCTTTCGCTCGCTCACAATACGAAGTGTGTGTGTGTGTTTGCCTGTGTGTGCGTGTGTTTATGTGTCTGAACATGTGCCTGCATGTGTGTGTGTGTGTGTGTGTGTGTGTGTGTGTGTGTATGTGTGTGTACCACCTCAGCAATAGGGCCAGACGCAGACAATCAGACACTCATTTGAAGTGACTGGAAAAATCCCCCTAACAAAAAAAATTGGGCCGCATTCCAAGAGAGCAGTGCTGTGTTAGAGTGATTCAACCAGCGAATTACAGGGTGAGATCAGGACACAATAATGACCGAAATAGAACGCAGGGAAAAAGCTAATCAGTGTTGCAAGGCAAGGCAAGTTTATTTATAAAGGCTATAGCACAATGTATACAAGGCAATTCAAAAGGTGTTTACATAGGGCATTAAATTACATCAAGATTACCGTAAGAAATATATAGAAATTGCCATTTGAGAGATCATGAAAGCAAAGAGTGAAAACAGACAGAGAAATAAAAAAAATTGATTTCACTGTTGAAAAGGAATAGAAAAGAGGGTGTGTGTTTGTGTGAAAGTGTGTGCGTGTGTGTGTGTGTGTGTGTATGAAATAGATTGTGTGTTTGTGTGTGTGTGTGTGTGTGTGTACGCGTGTGTGTGTGTGTGCGCGCGCGTGTGTGTGTTTATAAAGGAGAGAGAGAGAGGGTAGAGAGAGCTTGAGATAAAGAGATCAGTGCCTCTGTATGTAGTGTGTGTTGGCAGCGCTATAACGCCCCTCCCCCCCAAACACTGCCTCCATACTCCAGTCTACTCTCTCATCCGCTCACTGCCTCTCCGGCGATGTGACGGGACCAGGGACAAGGTAGCCTCTTTGATTTCGATTTAACCCGCTAGACAAGGACTGATTTTGATCACCTATGTCTATGTGAGGTAGGCTAGCTATTGAACTAAAAAGGCAGCCACAATAGCATACTAACCAGTCAATAGATTTACTATTTAATTAGTCAGCAAACAGAGTGAGTGAGACAGTTTGTAAAGCAGTCCAGAACTGGATTAGTCGATATACTACTCTACTTTAAACTGCCAGGCAAATAGTATTTTTTTTTCTTTTTTCATTTCAACAATTTTTGCTCTATTTTATGTGTTTTTTTCAACTAAATTTTGCGTGGAGATCATGCATTTTTCTCTGCTGGATATAAAAGGCTGTGTCTTGACTACTTCTGCTTCGCCATCCATTCATCTATACAACCTGCTTTCTCTGTGACATTTTTCCTCCAATCGGATTCTATCTGCGAAATCGTTTTGTGGAAGCCCTGACAAGCCGAATTTGGTGTTTGTGGACATTGAAACTGAAGCAGTGATTGCAAATTCAAGCATCTAATTTCTGTGTTATCAAAGGGGAATACACACCGGACTATCCTCTAATATGTGACAGAGAAATGCTGGCACTGCCCCCGATTTGAGCGTCTGTTTGTGGGGAATAATTTGGATAATCCGTCCATAGATATACGGACAATAACTATCTACCAACATGTAGGTAGCTTCCGGAGCATTAAAATCTAATCTCAAATTTTTCCACTGCAGTCACACTAAACCTGAGATGATGATTATGGATATTTTGAAGAAGAGGAGGAGACGGAGGCTTAACCATGGCAACCAGACATGTCTGAAGATAATGCTACACAGTTTGGGGCAACTTGGGAAGTGATTGAAAGTCTTGTTGTCTTTTTTGGATCAACGCTTGGCAACTTTTCCTCTTTTTTTGTTGTATTTTTAGCTCTTCCTTGGCTTTGTATGGGAAACTACCGGCATGATGAATATCCATTTGGAAGGGGCTTAATACAACAGGAGTTATGTAATGGACAAAAAGACTGAGGATACACTTCTACTTCGTCCAATCTGTGCGGATAAAAATACTACAGCTGGGATTTTCTGGACTTTTTTTTAATTAAATAGCAGATATTGTGGTTTTGTTTTTCATACTGAGCAGACACAGAAGCGTTGGTTGTGTTACTAAAATCAACTGAAAAATAACAATGAATTCCTGTTGGAGACCTCAGGTAAGTCGATTGGATTGTGCATA
>NC_137216.1:27896838-27941838 GCF_949987685.1 Ammodytes marinus
TGGGGCAATGAAAGAAAAGTGTCCATCCTCGAAAGAGAAATATGTTTATTTCTGAAAAAGTAAAAAAGCTATGTCATTTAAATATTTCATAGTCTAAGCTCTGTGAGATAAGTATGTAGCTTTACACAGTGTAGCCTTAAGGTAGCCACATTTCATTTGATGAGAGGCGACTGTGGCTCAGGTGGTAGAGCGGGTCGGCCAATGACCGAAGGGTTGGCGGTTCGATTCCCGCCCTGCCACTTGTGTCATGGTTGTTGTGTCCTTGGGCAAGACACTTCAGCCACCTTGCCTCGTGTGAATGTCGATAGTAAGCCTGCTATCGGTGTATGATTGTGTGTGAATGGTAATGTGTAAATGGGAACAGGTCTCCCTTGAAAAAGAGTCTCAGGTCCTAATGGGATTTACCTGTATAAATATAGGTTCAAAAAAAGAAAAAAGAAAACAACTGAATGCAATTGTCTTGTCAAACGCACAACTGGTTTAAATTGTAAGAGAAAAATAATTGGCCTTGATATGTTCTTTTCTGGTCCGTGTCGTAGTTGGTAGAGCACGTACCATACAGGCTCAGTCCTAGTTGCAGTGGTCGCGGGTTCAAATCTTAACCGGGGACCTTTACTGCATATCACCCCCTCCTCTCTCTATCTCCCCATTTCCACTCTGTACTCTCTCCTCCTGACTATCAATAAAAGGTTAAAATACCTAAAAAAATATATCTTTAAATAACTAAATATTTATGTTTCTTTCTTTCTTCCCAGCTGGTGATTCGTGTTCATCTGTCAGACGAAAGTTCAAAGACCATGATGGTGGACGAGAGGCAGACCGTCAGACAGGTAATGACTCACTCATTGAGATCATTGTTATAGTCATTTAAATAATATTCCTTACAGCGATATTGGTAAGATTTGTGAGATTAGTATTCACCATTTGAGTTAATATGTGTCATGGATATTCTAGCGTCAAGTAGATGTAGTGTAAGCTAATAGTCTTCGCAGGAGCTATACATTTCAAATATATATCTACCGGTTAATTAAAGCTGGGGTGGAGGATTTGGGGAGAAAATAGCAGTTGGGATAGAGATTTGAATCCAAATACCTCAACCGCTCCACTTGTTCTCTTTGGTCCCTCCCCTATGGTCCCTCCCTGACACGCTCCACACCAACAAAGTCGTGCCAAAGTGAATGGACAGTCCCAACAGCCAATAAGAACAGAGAGTCGGAGCCTCGCTCTGATTGGTCAAAGTGTACAGTGCATGTTTACTTTGACCAATCAGAAATCACATACCCCAGGTTTAAGGTCTACGAAATGATAACAGTCTAAAGTGCAAACAACGATAGAATTAAAAATGTGCTCCGACTGTATGCGCTCGTGTTCACTTTTTTTTTTTTTTAGCTTTGATGACATAATGCCATTGTACTTTCCATGGTACTGAAAGGGGTGTGTGATTACAGTATGTCATGTATTGTTTTGGTGTGTGTATGTTCGCATTAGGAGAGTATATGCAACAAGAGTAAAAAATATCGCCTAGTCTACTTGAAAAAAATATTAAACAATTCCTCCAGGTTAAGATCAAGTTCCGAAATGTGTGCTTAATGCCAAGAATAGAAATGTATAACCACCCCACCCTCCATCTGACTTTCTCTCAAATTGCACTCTGCTAGTATCATTAATCGTAGTAATAAAGTGCCATCATGTTTAGCAGTAATCAGTGGTATTAAAGTATTAGTTTAATGCTCGAATAATGTCACATTTTCCAGGTTTTGGACAATTTGCTGGAGAAATCCCACTGTGGCTACAGTCCAGACTGGTCACTGGTGGAGACCATCAATGAGCTGCAGATGGGTGAGCACACACACACACACAGACACACGCGCACTATCAAAAACACACACACACACGCACTATCAAAGACTCACACACACACATGCACATACACACACACACACACAGACAGACAAACACGCACACTATCAAAGACACACACACACACACACACACCCACAGCTTGGGCTGGCTTACTACTACTACTCCTGAAATGCTTGATCTCAGTACACCGTTGTAGCATGTCACGATGTACAGTATGCATTATTCAAATATGTTACATCCTACTAACTAGTGATGCATAGAGTCATATACAGTACCACAGGCTGAGTGGAGCCTTATGTAAAACAGAATAAATGAATTATTAAATATTTGATGGTCTAAAGCTCAAAATTCTACCGTGGCTTATTGTTGATAGCTTTATTTGACATTGTTTTAAAATATTTAATTTATTTCTATATACCTTTAAGACAGCAAAGCCTTTTGAGTGACACAGCTATTGACACAAACTTAAATCAGTGTCTGTGGGCTATTATCAGGTGTGTGTGTGTGTGTGTAGGGAGCAGGCCGTTATTTAGGACAGAGCACTTGTATTCAGACATTACATTGTGCCCAGCAGTGACTTTCAGACAGTACAGAAATCCAGCCACAAAGATGTGAGCGCACACACACACACACACACACACACACACACACACACACACACACACACACACACACACACACACACACACACACACACACAACTCCCTTGGGGGACAGGATGTGTATTCGCCGCACACACTGTACTACGAGCTTAACTCCACTTAACAATCACACACAAACACACACACACACACACACACACACACACACACACACACACACGCACGCACACACAGACAGTGTCTATGTAGGTCCGGTGCAATGATGCGTATGATCTAACCTACATCTTCAGGGCCTCTGCTAACAGCCAGTTATGAAACAGAGAGAGAGAGAGAGAGACAGACAGAGAGAGAGAGAGACAGAGACAGAGAGAGAGAGAGAGAGAGAGAGAGAGAGAGAGAGAGAATAAAGTGTAGCTTGTATTACCAAACCTAAACCATTTATTGCTGATATAAATCTACGCCACGTGTGTTTATAAACCTGGGCTGACAGCCAGGATTCGGCCTTTCGGGAGATTTAAATTGTACCGTGTTAATTGGGGGAATAAGTGGTGTCTATAACAGTGTAGGGAGGACAAACGCTTTGACAGGACCCCCCAAACACACACACACACACCAGCACATGCACACACACACACACACACACCAGCACATACACACACCAGCACACACACATACACATACACACACACACACACACACACACCAGCACATACACACATTCACACACACCAGCATACACACACAAACACACACACACAAACACACACACAAACACACACACACAAACACACACACACCAGCACACACACACACACACACACACACACACACACACACACACACACACACCAGCAGCCCCACCAGTACCCTGCTGAGTGCCCGTAGGCAACAGGCTGACATCCTGTCTGATCGTAACCTCCGACCTCCCACTGATCGCCTCAGAGGAAATAACAGAGGCACATATTAATTATGATCAGAATGAGAAGAACAATAAGCTTTAGTTATAAGTAAGATTAGTATTAGAAATTGAAGCTATGGAATGTATGAATTTGTATAATGTGTTCTTGTATCCCTTGACCTAGTAACCATGTTAGTACCGTCTGTGAAAATTTTATTAATATGTGAATTATAAAAAAATAAAAATAAATAAGATTATTAGAAGTATAATAAGCAGCGGTATGTGCTACTATAATACTAATACTTTTATTATTAATGTTGCTATTTTAAATTAAGGACCCAAATTTAAGAATAAAGGCATTTTGTTTCTTATTATTACTGAGTTATTAAGCATTTGTTACGTAAATACACATTCTTATCCGTCTGAATTACTGTGATTATTTTTGAAAATGTTAATCGTTCAGCTCGATCTGCACAATTGTACAGTTCCTTTGTTTTAAAGAATGAAGGATTGTACATGTGTTGTGTTAAATGTGAATCATTTAAATGATAACTGTATATTTTGCTTTACCGGTCGACTATCATTGACAACAATCTATCAAATTAATTCTACACAATTTTCCAAGTAAAAAATCTGGTTTATTTGATTGATTTATGTAGATTATATTGGATTACCTGACTTTGGGAGTTTGTTTCTCAGCCGAGCTAAGGGTCTAAGGGCAGGGTGTCATACTGTATGGAATGTAAAGCCCACTGAGGCAATGTCTATTTATGATATTAGGCTATACAAATAAAACTGATTTGATTTGATTTTGACTTCACTAAATAATATATTGAATATATCTTTTTTGCAGAGCGGATTTTTGAGGATCATGAGAACCTTGTGGAGAACCTTCTGAACTGGACCAGAGATAGTCAGAATCGCCTGATGTTCACGGAGCGTATCGAGAAATACCCGCTGTTCAAGAACCCACAGGTCAGCTGGGAATACACACACTCACTCACTCACTCACACACTCACTCACTCACTCACAAAATTAACTATTAAAAATGTATTTTTAAAATATACAGATATTGGTCTAACATGTGTTTCTTACCTGCTCCCTGTCTGCTACAGAACTACTTGTTGGGGCGGAAGGAGACGTGTGAGATGGCTGAGAGGAACAAAGAGGCTCTGTTAGAGGTCAGTTTGCTTGCTTCTCTCTTGCACACACAGCTGTGTCCTCTAAAGCATCTTAACACAAGAATGCTCCAGAAAACGTTCCATCTTACAGTTTAATTCGAATGGCAGAAATGGAAATTCCAAGAAAAAACACAAACTCAGTCTGACATGATACACATTGAACTCCAAATAGGCCGCTCTACGTTAATGATGGAGGTCGTTGGGGTCATATTGAGACTGAAGGGAAGACATGCATTTTTTTTTTTTTAAGATAATTTGTTTGGCATTTTCAAGCTTTATTAGACAGTACAGAGTTGAAATGGGGAGACAGATAGAGAGAGGGGGGATGACCTGCAATAAAGGTCCACGGGTCGGATTTGAACCCGCGACCACTGCAACAAAGGCCGGAGCCAATATGGTACACGCTCTATCCACTACACCACCGGAGCACCCCAATGACCAACTTTTTAACTGTTTACGTGCTGATAAGTTATTTTCTTAATCTAGTGAAAATGTGGTTTCAGCTTGAATTGAACCAGTATGTGTGTTTGTGTGTCAGGAGTGTTTCGGCGGCAGCACCGTGTCTGTCCCGGAGATGGAGGGAGTTCTGTGGCTGAAAGAAGACGGAAAGAAGTCCTGGAAGAAACGCTACTTCCTGTTGAGGGCTTCTGGCATCTACTATGTTCCTAAGGGAAAGGCCAAGGTGGGTGTGATGACTAGTATTCTGTTTGACAGTATTGAAACTGAAAAAGGAAAAATAAGTTGAAAGTTGATATCCTGTGTGTGTGTGTGTGTGTGTGTGTGTGTGTGTGTGTGTGTGTGTGTGTGTGTGTGTGTGTGTGTGTGTGTGTGTGTGTGTGTGTGTGTGTGTGTGTGTGTGTGTGCGCGGGAGGGAGTGAGTGAGTGAGAGAAAGAGAGAGAAAGATTGTATCCATGTTTGACCTAAATATATATATTTTTCATCCGTGGTGGTACAAATAATTGAAAACTCACAAAGTTACTTTTTTTAAATGTATCATATTTAAATTGTGTTTGTGTGTGTGTGTGTGTGTGTGTGTGTGTGTGTGTGTGTGTGTGTGTGTGTGTGCGTGCGTGCGTGCGTGTGTCTGTTATAGGCATCCAGAGACCTGGTGTGTTTTCTCCAGTTGGATCACGTTAACGTTTACCACGGTCAGGACTACAAGAGCAAGTACAAGGCTCCCACAGACTACTGCATGGTGCTCAAGGTACACACACATACATGGACTTATTCAATGGAGTGATGAGGTTTAGGATATAATACTTGTCTGCTTTGTAGTGCTCTTGTCTTGCAGTGCCACCTAGTGGTGTGACAGAGTAATGACACCTTCCAAAGAAAATAAACTGTGCTATTCTATAACAATAAAATTATATTTTTTTTGTTTAATGTATAAATGCTGCAGAGTTGTGATTTCACTTTTGAACTATACATTGATTAGAAATACTAACTTGTATTTTCTGCGTTTTTGTGTGTGTGTGTGTGTGTGTGTGTGTGTGTGTGTGTGTGTGTGTGTGTGTGTGTGTGTGTGTGTGTGTGTGTGTGTGTGTGTGTGTGTGTGTGTGTGTGTTTGCAGCACCCTCAGATCCAGAAGAAGTCTCAGTACATCAAGTATCTCTGCTGTGATGATCTCAGAACCCTCCAGCAATGGATCAACAGTATTCGCATCGCCAAGGTAAAAACTTGTCCGATCAAAGAACAACATTTTTTTCTTTTTTTTTTTTTTTTTTACCTTTATCAAATTCTCGAGAAAACATTGAGGGTAGGCCCTTATTTACAATGGTGCAGTGATTATATTATGAAAATAGACAAGTAAGTAATAAGAACTTGAAAATAAATACTGGAAAAAAAATCCTAAATATAACAATTGCATTTAAAAATACAGTATATGATGGATGTTTTGTTGACTTGTTAAATTTATTTTAAAACTTATATTTTTTCTGTCTGTCTGTCAGTATGGGAAGCAGCTGTACATCAACTACCAGGAGGCAATGAGACGGACAGAGGCGGCCTACGACTGGGCCTCACTCTCTTCTTCCTCCATCAAGTCTGGATCCAGCTCCTCCAGCCTGCCAGGTGTGTGTGTGTGTGTGTGTGTGTGTGTGTGTGTGTGTGTGTGTGTGTGTGTGTGTGTGTGTGTGTGTGTGTGTGTGTGTGTGTGTGTGTGTGTGTGTGTGTGTGTGTGTGTGTGTGTGTGTGTGTGTGTGTGTGTGTGTGTGTGTGTGTGTGTGTGTGTGTGTGTGTCTGTCTGTGTCTGTCTTTATAAATATATGTGTGCTGTTATTAACAAAGAAAAACTAGTAAGAAAATGCATTTATTTAGTCATCTGTCTTGAACCTTTTTCTCAAATGAAAGAAAATATATGTATTATCAAAAAAAGTTGGTTTCTATTTTTTTTATATTTGCTCTGGTTGAGATAAGTTTTTATAAATCCAAAAGCCAATTTTTGATTTTATATTTTTCTACAGGTTATACAACAACAGCAAAAATGTAGCATTGTTCATTTTAAAATATTAATAATATTTATTAACACATAAAATTAAAAAAAAGCTTGATTTTCATTACCAAAAGTTTAAACAAAACTTACTTGTGTGTCCACACTCTAGAATCCCAGTCCAACCACTCCAGCCAATCAGACAGCGGCGTTTCAGAGATGACATCATCAGGCCACACCCGCTCACAGAGTGTTGTGAGTTCCATCTTCTCTGACGCCTGGAGGAGAGGAACACAGGGAGAGGTGAGAACAACACACTCATACACACACACACACAAACGACACACAGGACATACACACACACACACACTCATTCACTGAACACAAACACACATAAGCACACACACACAGACTGACACACACACAAGAACACACACACACACATACACACAGACTGAGTCACTCATTCACTTAACACAAACACACAGACACACACACACAGACACACACACACACACACTCTCTCTCTCCTATCATTTCCTGTCATTGTCCTGTTTACCTGTGGACTACGTTTCCCATAATCCCCTCTGCTTCCCTGCCAGCGGTTGAAGGCGAAGGGACGAATGCCAGTTCCTCTGTGTGCAGGAGGAGGAGGAGGTAGTGGAGGTTAGACAGGGAGTGATGTAACAGGCATGGACACAGTTTGGCTGCAGCCTGAAGAAACGTCATAATAGATATACAGCTCTGGAAAAAATTAAGAGACCACTCCAAATGTTCAGTGTCTCTTGTGTTACTATGTATAGGCATATGTTTGAGTAGAATGATGAAGATTTGAGAAAAATCCAGACTGGTCTCTTAATTTTTTCCAAAGCTGTATGTATGTTAAGGTTCATGTCTTAAAGGCATACTAGGTCATTCTGGAGTATGTTTGTTGATAAATCACTTTTTGTCAAAATCAGTGAATATCTCCTCACATTCTGCTACCTGTCCATACTGTGTGTGCACTGGAAAAAAATACAGTGTTAATACACAGCCTGGGCTCTGTAAACTGGTATGTTAACAAAGGGAATGTAAGCAAAGCAGACCCGGCCATTTTCTTTACATACCAGTGTGTGTAGTTTCAGCGTGCACACAGTACGGACAGGTAGCGGAAAGGTTCTCCAGAATTTCCTAGTATGCCTTTAAGTTTGAGGTGAACGAACCTAATGTTGTATATGTTTTGAAATGGCTGCAGCTGAACCGTTGATTTGTTCTAACCTCATGGCGTGATGGATTGTCCTAAACCAACAAATATAACAAACATGTTACACCTGCCTGACATACAACTACTTGACACAATTTTTAAGATCTAGTCAGTTAAAGGTGAGGTCAACGAATTCTGGAGAGAGGGTTGATGGCTGATACTTTGAAGTGTTGTGTTCATTTGACCAACTATGAATGTGTTTGGAGTTTTTCAATCGCACTGTGTTCTCCGACTGCTGCACTGGTTTGCTGTTTGATTTCATGCATCTCTTGAGTCTTTGGATAAAATAATTGTGGTTTCAGAAACATGAAACAAATTATCTTGATGATTTTTTGTATTGACTTGTCATTCTGTCTCTGTGTTATCTCTCTCTGTGTCCAGATGATGAGGATCGACCCTATCAGTAGACCTATCCCGTTGCAGATCCCTTCCCTGTCCCCTCAGTCGCTCCCTCTGTCCCAGCCCCACACCCCGCCGTCCCGCAGCAGCTACACCGAGGGCCTGGTCCAATCCGAGGACTCCTCTACCCCGTCACCGCCATCCCCCCCTCCGCCACCCCCTCCCCCCATCGCGACCGTGGCCCACCAACAACAGCCATCACAGCATCCCCCCACCTCGTACATCAAATACAGCACCCTCGCTCGCCTGCAGAACCAGAACCAATCGAGGACACAGATGGCAGGATCCATCGCTCCGAACGCCATTCCCATCCAATCCGCCAAATCCAACTACAACACTCTCCCGGCCGTTTATAGCACCTCCCCACCGCTACCACCATCTCCCCCACCTCCTCCCCCACCAACGGCACCGATTCCTGGGTCGGCAATGGCGGCGTTGAAGTATGGTCCACCAAGCCCTTCCAATCTTCTCCCAAGCCCCTCTGGTCTTCCATTGCCACCCCCTATGGAAGAGGACTTACAGGAGCCTTCATATCTCCCACCCCCTCCCCCGGAGATCCTGGACGCCAATGGGTTACCTCCCCCGCCACCCCCCTTGGATGAGGAAGCCAGCATGGACTCTTTACCCAATCTCACCAACAGTGGCCTCCAGCAGTTCTTGGCGCAGAAGTTTCCCAACATGCAGTACGATTTCAACCATTCGGACTCCGAGGATAACTCTAATTCTCTTCCACTACCTGGGCTCTCTCCACCTACGTCCCTTCAAGTCCACCGGCCCCTGTCCCCCAATACCGGGCCCCCTCCGGCACCCCCCAAAACCTTCACAGGTGGCTTTCCGCCTCAAACCGCTCGGAAACCCTCTGGTCCTTCTTCACTTCCGATGGCGCTCTCACCCGTGTCACCAACGCCGCACCCTATCAGCGCACACGGACCGGTGAGAAAGCAGCAAAGCTTTTCGACAGGACACTCCCCGAATGCGCCTCCTCCCACTTTGCCAAAGCAGCACAGCATGTCCTCCAAAAACCTCACCCTTTCTCCCTCTTCTTCTTCTGCTTCCGTGTCGATCGCGGCTGCTACTTCCTCGTTGGTCAAACAGATCGTCAACCAGTTCCCGGGAAACTCTACAACTTCCTCTTTGTCCGCGTCAAACTCCATGGAGGGATCGAAGTTCACCGCTCCTCAGTCTCCACCGGCGGTCAAGGCCAAACCAAAATGGCAGCCGGGAGGAGGAAGCGTCGTAGCACAATCCCCAGAATTCCCGCCACCCCCTCCGGACAGCACCCTAGGAGAATTCCCTACCGGTCCTTCTTCTTCAAACTCATCCAAGACCGGTTCCCCCATAAAGAAATCCCCTTCCACGTCATCCACGGGATCCATCAAGCAGCGAGGCGGTCCGCCGGCCCCGCAAAGGGCGTCCTCCGTCCGGTCCAACTCCTCCAACGAGGGCCAGGACGAACGGCCCAAGAAGGTCGAAAGCCTGGTCAACAAATTCGGCCAAGCTCCTCAAATCGGCTCCTCGTCAAGCTCCTCGTCAGTATCTGGCTCTCCTTCGAAAGATTCTTCCACGCTTCCAGCTCCACTCCCCAAACCGGGAAAGCTGAATTTGGCGAATCTCCCGTTGGCGCTCCAAGGTCTCCAAACGACCCAGCTCCAACAGCATCAGACTGTCGCTGAGTTCGCGTCCCCACCGCCCCCACCTCCACCACAGCACACACACCTGGACTCTCCGGATTACTTCCCCCCTCCGCCGAGCGACTCAGAGCTGTTCCCTCCCCCTCCCCACCCCTCTGAGTTCCACCAGCCGCCCAAGGTCGCCGTGGTGAACCCCCAGCCCCAGATGCAGCCACCTCAACAGCTGGTAAGGATGTGGCAATTATTTAAAAAGTTGTCCTACGCAACTATAGCCTCTTTCACACATGAAAGCCCACCACCAAATCATTATTTTAGTCTTGCACTATATATAGTTGAACTACTTGAGAGGGGATATGAGGAAAGACACATTTATATATGCCGTGTGTCCTGTGTACAAATGACTAAATGTACTTACTTACCTTCTCACTTACCTGGGTAAGTTAAGGGTCGAATAACCCTGACATCTGTGTTTACACATCCGGGTAAACTCCGGATGATTTAAGAGTCACATAGCGCATGTGTGAAAGGGGCTTATTATGTAACAGGAATTTGTGGTTTCTTTAATGCACGAGAATATTCTACTAAACACATCTTTCTCCCCACCACAGGTCACCCCTTCCTCTTTGTCATCGTCATCGTCATGGAAGCAGAGCTCGCTGAAAAAGGGGGCGGTCCCTCCTCCGACGCTAAACCGGCGGACCAGCAACACAAACATGTATGACAACAACACCATGTCGATGCCGCTGTCGCCACCCCCATTATCCCAAACCCCTCCCCCCTCTCTCTCTTCATACACTTCCTCTTCCCCTGTCCCCCCCACGTCCCCCAAATCAGCCGGCCCGAGCTCCTTAACGCTCAAGCCCATGTTCCTGGAAGACCTCAACCGCACCCTCAAGAGGAAATCGGTGGTGTCCCGTCACGGGTCGCTCACCTCTTCGAACCTCTTCCCCTGTTCCAAGATGGAGCCCGTGGGAACTATGGACGACATGGCTTTGCTACCACCCCCTCCCCCCGAGCTAATGTCCCAACAACAGCACCACCAAGCCAGGGGCCACTCCCAAACTCTGTCCCGCCACCACACGCACTCCCACTCCGCCAAACAACACGCCAACATCTCAGGCTATGCAACGCTGCGGAGAGGACCCCCTCCCCAGCCTCCCAAACGCGACCAAAACACCAAATTGACCAGTGACCATTGGTAGATTGGTAGGGGAGCTATATGGACTACTGGGTTGGGAGGAGCCTAAACGAACTGAACTGACTTTATTATTTTAGGTCTCATCTTTCCCCTGCAGAAAAAGAAGAAATAGAAGAAGAAATAATCAGTGTCTTGTCTGTCTTGTCCTCATCCTAAAACCCACATCCCAAACCTTGGATTCCGAAACAAGTAGCAAGTCGTCTTTTCCTACTCTTATAGGTGAAGGCAGCGATTCTGGAGAACGTTTTGTCATGGGAATCACTTTTTTTTGTCAAAATCAGTGATTATCTCTTCATGATCTGCTACCTGTCTTTCTATACTGTTTAGCAACGTCCCCATTTACAGAGGCTAGGTATCAGCATTGGAATACTTTTTAGCGCATACACAGTACGGACAGGTAAGCGGATCATGAGGAGATATTCCCAGATTTTGACAAAGTGATTTTTTGACGACAAGCGTTCTCCAGAATCACCGACTCCACCTTAAATCTCAGATTTATTATTGTTCCTATTATCCTCATTATTACTATCATCCTCGTTATTATTATTATCATTATCAATACATGTTTAATCCAATGACATGAGTAAAAGTGTGTATATACAGTATATACAGTATATATATATGTATATATATATCTGTATACAAGCAAGCCAGAAAAAAAAATCACCTATCAAGCTTTTTTCACAATGTCCGTACAAGCTTTGCATTTGAAATATACAAAAAGACGAGACTTGAACGACAACAGCAACAACAAAAAAAAGGACAATTTGCTGCGAAAATAACTGGTACTGCATGGAGCCGCGGCAATGGACGTAGCGTTTACCGATGAAGGGAAGGAAGGATCAATTGAAGGAACAAGCTGATGGCGAAAGTGTGGCGATATGTCGTTGTGTATAGAAATGTATGTTGTGGACCTCGGAGGGGCCGGGAGGGAGCATTGCCATTTATTTTAAACTTTCTTTGTGTGTGTGTGTGTGTGTGTGTGTGTTTTTATATAAGATTATTTAATACTGGAAAAAAGATATTGTTATTATTATAATTATTTTAAGTTTTTAAGAAGTGTGTCAAAAAGAGAATGAAGTTTGACTGTACATGATGAAAGAACATGTGTCAAAAAAAAGTGTTGAATCTGGGCAACGAAAACTAGCATACAGGCTAGTTCTGCTACGTTTATATCTGGATCAAATCATGTTTCTTTTAAGCTTAATGGCTGATTGGTTGGCGACTCCCAACGGATAATACTTAACGGTAATACTTAAATGCACACTGATAATACATCTTGTAAGCTAAGAGCTAGAGAACGTACCATTAAAGCTGTGCTCAGATTACAGGCGTTTTAAAAAATCCATTTTTATAATTCTTACACCAGAGATAACTACACGAGTAATTCTCAAGTCTTCCCTTCCCCACTTCCCCCTGTAAAGTAGGATGAATTGGAGGCCATAGCTTGCACATTTTAGACATGCCTTTTGTTTCATCTCAGCTGTTAAAATAAACCAATTGTAAATATCAATCATATTTGGTATTTGCATCAGGACTTTTACACTCATAATTTACCAGAGCCTCCTTTAATCTGAGCCCGGCATATCAACAACTACAGATCAATGTTGATATATTTTACCATCTTGTTTAGACTGTATTCAACATTAAAGGAAAAGTTCAAACAATTTTAATACATTTTGTAGCTTGTTACCTCACCCAAGGCAACAAAAAAACATTATTTTAACTGCGTGTGCATTTTTGAAGAAGAAATGGGCAAAGGGTCTCTCAATCGCTAGTTAGCTTAGCTCAAATACTATTAAGAAATGTTGAACTATTCCTTTAAATCAGTAAGGTAGGTAGGTAGGTAAGTGTCTGATTGCTTTTTCCGCTACAATCAACTGTGTCTGAAAGAAGGTGCTCATCAATTTGCTTGTTAATAAATCAGTCATATGTTTGTCATCTGAACGGCTGGTCAATATCTCTGTTAGCTAGTTATTAGAAAAGGTGTAAGGAACAAGTGCCTGAAAAAAACTAACCCTGCGTTCCAATCCAACAATATAGTATGCCAGAAAAATATTAAGAATGTCCCAATACACACATCAATTGTAGTAGGCTGAGAATTCATAAATGCCCCACTAACTCCAATAGCATTTTGGAGCATTCCTCTTTATTCTTGACATTTCTCGACATTCTGAAAAAACAATCTTCCTTATTTAATTTTTTTTTCTCTCCTGTGGCCCTTAAACTCTTCTGTACTTTAGTATGTAGTGTAGTAAAAAGAAAAAGTATGTGATTTGGAACGCAGGGTAAAAAGCTCAAACTGCTTTCAGATGTGCGTTGACATCATACCCTACAGAAAACCCCTTGACCGTAACTAATGTGATTTCAACTATTAGCTTTCTGACATGTCAAAGCTAGGAGTTTAGGTCTTACCATTAACATGCTGCCATTTTGTCTGACACGTTTTCTTTAGAGAACGCCCCATAGTGGTAGCATCATAGTAGTACACATTAGGTACATCTGCAACCCTCATGAGCTCCCATATCAAGTTATACTTATTCAACCCTTACTTGGGGTAATATCTGTGTTTTTGTAAAGAATAACATTATAACTCTAATCTCTAGCCTCCTCTAGTTGTTGTTAAAAGCACTACCACTTTTGTCCAAAAGGGACGCTAGAATCAACAACAACTGAAAGTTCATCGTAGTCATTTTGAGTTTCGTTTTTAAGCAAACATTTCAAATTCACTTGATATTTTTGGGTGCAAAACCATAATTTTAAAAGCGTCAACTTCTATTCTGGGAAATTCTGATGCAGACCCTGCTGACGTTAGCCTTAAGTGCTTGGAGATTACCGCACACACACACAGATACGCACACGTACACACACACACACACACACACACACACAAATATACTGATTCTGGTGCCAGGAGCCAGTTGCTAGCACTCTAAATTCTAAAAGCATTGGCACTTAGAGAAAGACGCCTAATGGATGTATATATACACTCTGAGTCATTCTGGGAATTAGCGGGTCCATCAGTACATCATTTCAGACAGGTACGAGTCTGGGCTGTAGTAACATGTTCCAATAAATGTCTGTTAATCAATAAGCTATGTAACAGTTGTATCTTTCAGTGGGGAGGCTACATCACCTTAGATAGTAGTGATAGGAGTGCTTTAGTAGACCACACAGCACATACAATAATGAATCAAATTTAGATTAATTCCAAAGCCATTTATTTGAACAGTTCTAAAGCATATTATTATTATATTATATTATTATTATTATAAAACAGGTGGCTTAAATCAAGCGATCTGATTGGTTCCTAACTGTTGTATAATGGGCGTATACAACTGCTATGACGTCTAATCAGTTTGCAGAGTTCCATAGCATAATAACAGAATTTCAGAGGGTGTAATTGCAAAACACAGTCAGGTTGAGGGGATTGCTTTAGTGATGGCTGGAGTCCAGTCAGTGGCGGGGGTCCTGGTCCAAACCGGAAGCAGGTAGGTAAGACGGACAAAGAAAACAAACAGTCATTGCAATTAAAGTGTGTTTAACATGGGGTACATAAGTACATTATTTCACATATTGACCTAAAATTTGAAAGAGAGATATTTCTGTGTGTTTTAAAGGATATATATATTATTTTTAAATATTTGTTTTTGTTATTTATAAAACCAACATTGATACTATAGTATTGTACTTTATATACTATCTATGGTATTATATAGCTAAAACAACCACTTATGCGTAAATATGTGTACAGGACATTAAAAAATATGATCATGTTAATTTCATTTTACCCATTTGTCCCCTAAAAGTAGGAAAAGCCATTAAATATAAAGAAAATAAAGTGAACTATTTATTTTGATATTAAACATTAAATTGACCCAAATGATAATAGGGTTCACGTCCCCCCATGACTTAGTTACCAGTACGTTGATCCACTGAGACTGTGTGTAGATGAACAGAGCGTTTCTATCCGTCCTCAGAACCATCACGTTCTCTCCACGAAGCCTCCGCATCTGTCTCTCTCCCTCTGCTAGGAAGATCTGCACACACACACACACACACAAAAAGTTGTTAGAAATGAAGCTCCTAATGGAAGTGGCTTATAAATCCTTCACAGACTAAAGTTCAGCAGTTTACAGTGTTCAGTCGGTGTTTTGTGCCCCCGACGGAGCCTTCAAGGCAGCACTGTCTGGTTAAGGTTAGGGTTAGGGTTAGGGTCGCTATCTCCCACATGGAAAGTCTTACGTCCATGAAACTTACTCCGCTTACGATAAACAGCCCTACAACTATACCCACCAAAGCATTTGATTCTGGGATGAAGATAAACTGTTTTTGAGGGGGGCGGGGGGGGGGGGGGGGTGCTTTTCACAGCAAGCCAGTAAATTTTTTTGGTTATTTACATTGAATTCGATTAATTTCCTTAGGGTTAGGGCCTTCCAGGCAGCGCTGCCTTGAACGCTCTTTTGGGGGCACAAGACACCATCGAGCATGTGACCATATTCAGTCATCATAAGTAGCCTAAACATCTCACCTGAACATCTACAGGTAAAAAGTAGTGGCTACTGCAATGTCAACACTTGAGCCGAAATCATTTAGTATTTAATGTTTACAAGAACACACTGACCGACTGGACTCTCTCCAATAATCTCTCTGTAGTCTGAGCCAGTGAACAGTTGCATTTTGCTGAAGGACCTCTGTCTCCGTCCTCTCCCTGTCGGCCTGGTAGGACGTACACTACCACACACACACACACACACACACGCAAACGCGCATACACACACACACACACGCACACACACACACACACACGCAAACGCGCATACACACACACACACACACACACGCACACACACACATTCACACACACACACACACACATGCACACACACACACACACACACACACACACACACACACACACACAGAGCATACACTTGTACTTATTGCTTTAGGCACATATTATTATTATTGTGAAATTGCTAGTTATTTTCCATAATATTTTTTCTGCTGTGTCACACACCTTGTCCAGGATGTCCGGGCTCTCCGGTCAGACCTGGCTGTCCTGCTGAACCAACACGTCCCCACTGTCCTGTCTGTCCACGAGAACCTTTCACCCCCTACACACCACGGAGCATTCATTAACTAAAAGACAGCTAGCAGTGTAACAGACAAACCGAGATACAAAGCTCCGTAAACCAAGCAAGCTGTATAATGAAAGGCAGAAAGACTGTTTCATGGTCTCACGGTCTAACCCTACATTTTACTAGTGTGTGACATCACACTAGAAAAAATGTAGGGTTAGGGTTAACAGGACATTCCTTTAAAGCTGGGGTGGAGGATTTGGGGAGAAAATGGCAACTGAGATAGAGATTCGAATCCAAATACCTCAACCGCTCCACTTGTTCTCTTTGGTGCCTCCCCTATGGTCCCTCCCTGACACGCTCTACACCAACAACGTCGGTGCCAAAGTGAATGGACAGTCCCAACAGCCAATAAGAACAGAGAATCGGAGCCTCGCTCTGATTGGTCAAAGTGTACAGCTCATGTTAATTTTGACCAATCAGAAATCACATACCCCAGCTTTAAGTGCGTAAGGTTTGTTGAATATGTGAACTACGTATACCTTTGTGACAAACGTCTTAGTGTTGTATCAAATATTTGGTAGCATTGGATTCGAATCGAGTTCATTTCAAGTTTATGTGTGTCCATCCAGTGTAGCTTTCCTATCTAGCATGTCAAATTCATGTTCAACTTATTTTTTGTGTTTTTTTCTGTTTAATCTGTATTATCTACCCACCATGTTGCCTCTGGCTCCGGGCTCTCCTCTGGTTCCCTGCTCCCCCCTCGTCCCTCTGTCTCCCCACTGCCCCGGGTCGCCCTGACAACAGAATCAATCAATCAATCAATCAAACTTTATTTATAGAGCGCTTTTCATACAAGTAAATGTAACACAAAGTGCTTAGTGCAAAGTGCACAAAGAACACAGTAACACACCTTCACAGGTCACAGACAAAAACGTTATATTAATAATGGAATAATTCATACTGTTTGTGAATTTTTTCATCTTTTATTGCATACTATATAATGTTGCCTACCTTGTCTCCTTTTGCTGCATTGATGCCACGCTCACCCTAAAGATACGCATAGAGTGATTGGTACATACGTTTTTGTTAAATTTAAGAAGTCATTCATATTTTAAAGGCCTACTTCACCGGTTTGAATATGAAGGTGTATTGAATTCTGAGATCCTATGTAGTATAAATGTGCAAAAAAAATTGAAATTGGTTCATCCTAGCCTGATAAAAGGCAGAAAGAGTGTTTTTTTAACCCTATATTAATCTTACTGTGACATCACAGTAAGATAAATATAGGGTTAAAAAAAAAACCTTACTTTGTAAATATGACTGTGATTTCTCTTACTGTGACATCACAGTAATATTTACAAAGTAATTTCACCTTCATATTCCCACCGGTGAAGTAGGCCTTTAATTAACAGCAACAGCAAATTAGAAAAAAGTTTAAACAGTTTTTTTCTCACCATCTCTCCACTTTGTCCTCTGCGCCCTCTCCGGCCTTTATCACCCTGTGAATGGATAGATAGATAGATAGATAGATAGATAGATAGATAGATAGATAGATAGATAGATAGATAGATAGATAGATAGATAGATAGATAGATAGATAGATAGATAGATAGATAGATAGATAGATAGATAGATAGATAGATAGATAGATAGATAGATAGATAGATAGATAGATAGATAGATAGATAGATAGATAGATAGATAGATAGATAGATAGATAGATAGATAGATAGATAGATAGATAGATAGATAGATAGATAGATAGATAGATAGATAGATAGATAGATAGATAGATAGATAGATAGATAGATAGATAGATAGAAATATAATTAAGAAGATGAAAAACCGGTAACAATCATAAACGTTGGTGTATAAAACGTAAGCGAAAGTCCACTGTCACTTACCCTGTATCCCTTACTCCCCTTACTGCCCTGTGAACACACACACACAGATGTCATAAGATCTTTCATTTACAGTCATCAATAATACATTTAAATACAGGCGCATTAAATCAGCAGTCCTGATTAAAAAGCCTAGCTGCTAGAGGAACAAATTACCTCCTACATCTTTCTGTTGAATATATTAGTTCACTCCTGACACTTCTAACTAAAGTGCTGTGCAATGGGGTAGTCATCGTCATGTGACAGGACAGGAAAATGTATGTGGAAACAAACATGATTTTTGAGTAAGTAAATAAATCTGAGCGTATTGTACCTTTATCATCCCAGGAGTTCCTATGTCTCCATACAGCCCCCTCCAGCCTCTGTCTCCCTTCTCTCCCTGTGGAAAACAACAAGTTTGGAATAGGGTTAATCACACTATTATTATTATTACACTATTATACTTTTATTTTTTTATTATTATTGTTTTTTAACCAAATGAATGTTCACAATTCTAATTACAATAGTAGTGAAAGAGAACTCTAAATGTTATGTTTAGATTTCAAAAACAAGAAGGGCTTTTAAAGGTAATATAATGTGTATAAGTGGTTGATGGTTGAAGATAGGATAGGCTTCCGGTGACCTTTTGACCCGTCTGTCCCATGACTCCTTGTCTTCCTGGTTCTCCCTCTGGACCGATCACACCGGGTCGGCCCTGAAATATTTACACATAGATGTACATATACACATAGCAGTTTTAACATAATACAACATACCTCACTTTCTATAAATGCAATATGCCTTTAACTGCCTTTTACATTTATTTATGATGACATCGCCTGTCTTTGGCTTGTCCCAAATGTTTTTCTTGTTATGTCTGTGTCTTGTTTTTTTTACTATTTTAGAATTATTTTAACTTAATAGTATTTTGTTATGTGTTATGCACCTCCAGTTGGCACTCAAAGTTGTATAGGTGACTGTACAATGACAATAGAGGCTATCTTATCTTATTATCTTATCTATAACTTTTTCCCAATGTGAATATGTGTGTGTTACATTGTACCTTGCGTCCTTTGCGTCCTCTGCAGCCCTTTAAATATAAAGACCATTAGTTTATTAATATATGTATGACAAGCTGATACAAATAAGTCAAGAAGTATGGAAAATGGGGCCTTCATTTTCTCTTGATTTTACCGCTTTAAATGAGACATTTTCTTGTTTTATTGTCCCAAAATGAACCTGAATTTATACGTGAGGTCTGTCCTACCTTTTCTCCTCTCGGCCCTGTGATGTATGCTGTTATATCAACCTGAGGAGTTAAAGGGAATCCAGAAAGATATTCGGTTCAAGTCATGCACATGTTAAGCCATGGACACATTTAAGTTTCTTAACGCATTTTGTTAAGTGTGTGTGTGTGTGTGTGTGTGTGTGTGTGTGTGTGTGTGTGTGTGTGTGTGTGTGTGTGTGTGTGTGTGTGTGTGTGTCTGTGTGTGTGTGTCTGTCTGTGTGTGTGTGTGTGTGTGTGTGTGTGTGTGTGTGTGTGTGTGTGTGTGTGTGTGTGTGTGTGTGTGTGTGTGTGTCTGTGTGACTGTGTGTGTGTCCATGTTAAGCCATGGACACATTTAAGTTTGTTAACGCATTTTGTTAAGTGTGTGTGTGTGTGTGTGTGTGTGTGTGTGTGTGTGTGTGTGTGTGTGTGACTGTGTGTGACTGTGTGTGTATGTGTGTATCACCATCATCTCTGCTTTCCATTGCAGTGGAGGAAACAAGGGTGGTGGGAGAGGATGAGGGATGAAAAAGTCACACCTGGGACCCGACCACCTGATCTCTTTACTGGACAGGAATTCTACACACACACACACACACACACACACACACACACACACACACACACACACACACACACACACACACACACACACACACACACACAATCGGACATGACACATTAATGTTCTACCAAGCCTGAAGTTTTTTGCATTTATTATGTTAGTGTTGGAATGCAATGTTTTGAGTACTTATTGATGGATGGATGGATGGATGGATGGATGGATGGATGGATGGATGGATGGATGGATGGATGGATGGATGGATGGATGGATGGATGGATAGATAGATAGATAGATAGATAGATAGATAGATAGATAGATAGATAGATAGATAGATAGATAGATAGATAGATAGATAGATAGATAGATAGATAGATAGATAGATAGATAGATAGATAGATAGATAGATAGATAGATAGATAGATAGATAGATAGATAGATAGATAGATAGATAGATAGATAGATAGATAGATGGATGGATGGATAGATCTCATGTTCATACTCACGGTTTGTTGTGACAGAGGGAGCGACCGGCTGGAGGCCACTGAGTAACACAGTCCATCCCAAAACCAGCTGAGGCAGCATCTCCTCTCTAGCTAAGAAACGTCAAAAACCGAACAACAAATAAGTGCATGTGATTATGTGCAGGTTTCATTTGTAAAATATGACTTTATAAAGAAAGCAAGAACCTATTTATGCACGAATAACAACAAACTAAATCAGGATGTTTTCCTATTTGTGTGAGAAAAAAAATATATTTATTTTAAAGGCAGACTAGGTAAAATATCCTTAGAAGAAAAAGTATGGAGTCACACAAAAATAATCACTCACACTATGCCGTGTGTCTCTGCTGTTATGCAGAGCTGGCAAAGTAGTGGGGGGAGGAGCTAAGTCTGAATCTTGTGTTTACAAAACAAAACCGACATTTGCTACCTAAGCAAAATACAGCAAGAGTGGATGCATACGTTCATACATAAGTGTACAACATCTTAAGAATTACATGAAATCATATTAATCCAAAATCATAATAGGTGATTCAATAAGCATCTTACCTCAGCGCCCCGTGTTAAAGCTCTCACCCTGCAGTGGGACGTCCCGTTGTGGCTACATCTCCTCCTGGTTCTGGTCCAGCAAATAGCCAAAGCCCTGGAGCAACAATCTGCTTCGTTTGCACACGCTCAGTCCGACTTTAGCTCAATAAACTGAGGAAATGCAACGCAGCCTCTGGCATCACTCTGACTGAAGGAATAGCCTAATCAGATAATTGCTCCTACTCTGAGCCAAAGAGAAAGCTTGCTGCTTATTAGGCTGAAACAGTGAGGTGTGTGTGTGTGTGTGCTGTCAGATTGTATTATTTATATCATCGTAAACTGTATTTCAATTTATATTTTAGGCTTTTAGTTTTGGCCAAGTTCCTTACAGGGATAATACAACTTAAATCTGGATCTATAAACCTAACTGAAGGGCTGATAATGGAGATTTTAAGACACCAGAATGAATAAGTCAAAAGTCAGTTTCTCACCTAAATTCATCAAGAACAAAAAAAACAAACCAGAAACACACTACTACAGTAAAAATAATCTAGTTAGGCTGCCCAAGGCATACAATTGGGACATACTTTTACTTATTTCATCATAACATTGTGCCTTGATCTTGCCTCTTGCTTTTATATCCGTCGCATCCCTGTTTGTTTTCATATGGAGGCTTTGTCGATGTGATGTCACTTCAGGTGAGTACTGGATTATGGGTCACATTCGCCCAAATAGGGTATTGGAACGCAGGGACTGTGGACCCCTCTTCATTCAGACACACATTGTCACTGAGCAGTTTTAAAAAGCAACTATAAAGAACCATCTAGGCCTTTACCTCACCTTTAAGATATAAACAAATGTTCTTTTATAATATTGTTGCGTTTTACCGGTAATTTTAAATTTCTTCTAACTATGTGGCTTCTGTTTGTATGTGATATGGTCTTAGTATTAACTATTCTTGTGAAGCATTTTTTTTTTTTTTTTTAAATAGTATTTCTGTGAAAGGTGCTATATTATATAAATGTAATTAAACTGTCTATGGGTTTTATACAAAATCCTGCCCTCCTACCTTAGACATGAAAGTCAAACAAAAAACACAATACATTTATTGCACATAAAAAGAAAAGAAAGTCATTATAAATTCTGTCTTTTATTGAAGTATTTAAAACCACAAATAAAGACCCAAGTGCAGACTGTTAACCCATCATCCAAGTTTGCTTCATAACTTTAAAAAACTGTGATAAGACGTCGTTAAAGTGAAGTGAGGAGAAATGAAATCCTACACAATATACAAGAGCACTGATGATTTGAATTGTAAACAGCCTAAAAAAACAGGCACATTGAGGAGTACAGCGACATGAAAGTAAAGATATGTACAAAAAATCTTAAGGAGTCAACAGAATGTGGAGAAAAACAAAAAGAAAATATCATTTTTCATCAAAATACATTAGCGGTCGTACACCAGTTCTTTATTAAGAAAGTCTACAGAGGAGTGTAGGAGTATGCCATCCATGTCCAGACTACAATTATTTAAAAAATACTTTCTTTGACACAGCTTAAAAAGTGTGACTGTGCTTCCCTTTCAGTGTTTATTAAAAAATCTTACAAACTAAACAGCCCAAGCTAGCAATGAAAAAAAAAATTAAAAATGCCTTTATCATTTATTTATGTTATTTATTTCACTTCAAGCTTTTAAAAAAGAGAGATAGGGCAAAGGCATTCTGAGTTAAAACCTTAAAATCCTTTGTTTGAATCAATAGAATTTTTTTTTTTTACACAGAGGCTGGGTGGATAAAACGAAATTCTCTTGGGTGTCCTCTTGAGTGGAAATGTCTGTTTAGGTGCCTTTAGAGATGTCCAGGAACCAGAAAAAAAGCAGGTGTATTATGTTCATGGTTTGCCTTCCGTGTGGGTAAGCCGTGTCTGCATTTCGACCACCACTTTCCGCATCATGCCTCCTAACTGGTCGTGGATGTCTACGAGTTGCTGTGAGTTGCAGTGACTGAGTTCTAGTGGCGTCATCCGGCAGGTAAGGGCCTCCATGTCTGATAGCAGCCCCCCAGGTGTCTGCTCTCCAAGTGATGTGTCGAGGGTTTGAATCCCGGGAATAATGTCTTGTTCCGGGTTCCCATCTGCAAGAACGGGCTCGTCCACCAGCGCTGTCGCTGCGAAGAGAAAGAGAAAGTTTTTATTACATAATTCCAGAATAAAATTATTATTATTATAGTAGTTAGTAAAATAAGACACTTGCCTTTTAGTGAAGGCAACTGTCTTCACTAGATTTGTTTTGTGTTGAGGCTAAAACTAAAACTGTTCTAAGTTTGAAGGAAAACTAATTATATTTTGTTGACATGACTCTACATCATTGGAAATGAAAGTCACCCCTCAATTATCTATTGAGTATAAATAAAAAGGTGGAATGAATGAATAACCTCAACCTTATGAAATGTAACTTCAACTTTTGAGTTCTACATACTAAGTTCTACATACTAAGAATTCCAAATAGTTTTAAATGTATTAGTTCAGAGAGTTTTAACACGGTTTAATGTTTGCATAACAATTTTAACCGACAAGTTTTTTTATTTTTTTTTCATCTGTATGACACAGAATTAGTTAGTTGGCAAGTAGCAAGTGTTATCGTTTAAAAATTCTTCGTGTAAAGGACTAACATTTTGAGTTTACATTTGAAAAAGATACATTTTCATTAGTTTAAACTCACCAAGAGTCTCGACTGAGGTCTTATCCTCTTCATCGTGGACTCCCGGTTCAGACGTCATCATCTCCATTTCATCAAAACTCTTCAACTCGTCAACACCTCGGCCTTTACGCTGCAAGACAATCGTTCACATGTCAAATAAAACAATTTCACCTTCATATACGTTCATGTTTTGTAATATTTTTGTGATTTTCATACCTGTTGTTCATAGATTTTAAGCGCCTTTTTGACGTTGGAGATCTTCGGGGAGCGAATCGGCAGAGTCTTGATTTCGGTGGGAGTGAGAGCGCTGAGGTCCCCGACAGTTTTGATGTTTCTGGCTCGAACAAGCTGACCGAACCCACGAGCCCTGAGAGGAGGAACAGCAGTAAAACATAAGAACACGATATGACAATGAAAAGGTATGTAATTTAGGTTGCCATTTAGGCTTTACATGGATTTAAATAGGATAAATATATATCATTTTATTAAAGAGTGTTTTTTGGCATTTTTCCTGCTTTATTTGACAGTGGGGAGAGACAGATGAAATGGGGTAGAGGGGGGCTCACCACATGTTGGAGGATATCTGAGGCAGCACAGCTTCCACCGGTGTAGAGCAGCCGACCAGGGACGGGTAGATACAGTCTTTTGAGACGGGCCGCGGCTCCTGGCCCATTTCAGAAATCTGGAAAAAAGAAAGAAAAAGGATGTCATCTATACTGTATAAATACATATATTGCCATATTCAAAACATATAGTGAAGGATGTTGCTTGCAATGATATACACAGAGAAATGTGTGGGGGGGGGGGGGGGGAGCACTTACCAGGCATTTCTTTGAGCTCTTGTAACCTGGACTGTGCAGATTTCTGGGACTGAGGAAGATCAAGCCTTTAGTCGGAGTAGTGACATACTGAAATAAGAAGCAAAATGTGTTAGATGAAGTCAAAGCAGATTTGTTTTTTATAATTATGAATAATTCTAGAGTAATTTAGAGTTATTCTGGTCCCAGTTCATACCTTTGGACCTGGGATACCGGTCTGACCGCTGACTTTGGATCTCCTGGGCGAGCTGGTTCTGATAGCAGGGCTGCGACGGTCAATGTCGTCTGCTATTTCCTGGTGTTGGATCGGATTGGCGAACGACACACGCCTGAACTGCAATGTTTAAAAAAAAGTAAAAACAAAAGTTACTTTCTGAGCACATTTGAAACATTGCCTGTACAACTCTAACTGGTGTCCTTTGATGCATGTATCTATCAAATGAAAAAAGGTAAAAATTCCCCTGAAACCTATCTCAAAAATATTCACTTTTGCACACTTCACAAAAAAACATAATAATATGTTCAGATTCTTATAGTGGAATATTTATATTTGAGCATTGTATACGTACTTTTTCACCACTTTTGACAAGAGGTGAGGGAGTGTCATCCTCTAGTGGTCTCTTCTGGCCCTTTTTAAGAATACTGGTGGATGGGGAGGCTGAAGGAGACCATGTTCCCCTGGTCCTACCACCACTGCTGCTGCTGCTTGGGCTTTGGCCGAGATCCAGCCCCATCAAAGCCTCCAGGTCCTTCTGTTTGGCTGGAGAACCCTGAAGAACATCATTGCTCGTTGATTCTGATAACACTGAAGGGTCGCAAGCATCGGTCAAAGGAGCGTCCAAATTCGGTGCAAAAACCTCATCATTCTCAATGTTGGCTGTGTCAGTTTTCTCCTCATTCTGACACTCCAGAATCTGGGTGTCGCCATCTTTGTAGTTTTCTTCTAGAGGTGTGATGTCATCAACGGCACTGACTTCAACAGCACTGACTTCTGCTTCCTGGTTGGTTGAGATGTCTTCTTTGATGGAGGCAGACTCTTCCTCCTCCTCCTCCTTTGAAATCTCCTCTGGAACATTTGGAGATTCCATTTGGTTTTCTTCAAGAGACGTACTAGGACATTCTTCAGATGTGTTCTCCAATGGAACAAGAGGAAGTTCTTGGACGTTAGAATCAGGACATTCTTGGTGGTTCGTATCTGAATTATCGTTTTGTTCTTCGGTAACATTGTCAACAAGCTCACAAACGTCTTCGACTTTCTCCTCTGAAGATTCTGAGACCTGCAGTTTGTCTATTGCCTCATCAGGGGACACCAGTGCATCCACATCCGGTAAGATGGAAGGTTCAGAAGGCAATGTTTCCTGAGTCTCTTCGGTAACGATTTCAACTGGTTCAACCATTTCAACAGTTTGCATGTCCCCAGTGTCACTTTCTTGTGAAGGAGTATTATCCATAATCGTTTTAGTCGAGTCATTTTGCGTTTGATCGTCCTTTAGAGGTGATGTACTAAGCGTTTCGCTCTCTTTTGTGTCCTCAGCCTCAGTTTGCTTATTAACTGTATCAACCTCTACCTCCATTTGTGATTGTACATTACTTTGTTCCTCAACATTGGGCGTCACCTTAACCGATTCAGAATCCTGCAAATCTTGGGTAAGTTGTGAATCTTCTACTTCTGCTGTGATTTTATCTTCTACATTTTGTGTATCTTCCGTTTGAGTATTTTCAGAATGATCCTTTACCGTGTCTATATTGATTTTCTCTGCCTTAGACGGTTCAAGTGCGAGAGGACTTTGTCGAGATGCTTTAGGTTTCTTTCCCCTCCTTTTGGGCATGGGGGCACTTTTTCTTGCCTCTGGGGACTCAGAACCAGACGATTCTGCAGTGGCTAATAACATTTGTGAAGAGGTTCGTCTTACGTATTTCCCCCGTCCTTTTGTTGACTCTGTTGACCCTGTTAAATCTAATGACTGAGAACTCGCTGGAGTTGAAATAGGACTCGATTTGGACTGCTTCTCTTGAGCCTTGCTTCTTCTGCCTACGATTTTGGCCTCTGTCTGACCGGCGGCTGGCAATGACCCCTGAGAATTAGATCTACTTTGCCTTCCCGATGGTTCCTTATTTTCACTTGAATCCTGGGAGTCTGTCTTGCTTCTCCTGGATCTACGCAGAGACTGACTATCAGAGGGTGTCATCACTTGAGAGTCGTTTTGACTAAGGTTGTCATCTGTTACTTCCTTTGTATCGAGTTTGTCTTTGACCTCCGATTCTTTCACCAATTTCTTTGCAGTTCTTGGTCTCCCTTGGGAATCGTCATTAGTTTGAGAAGAATCAACTTTCGGGGAATCAGTTTTTTCCTCTTTGGTCGTTTCTACAAGCTCCGACTCTTGGGATTTGCTATCAGTTTGAGAAGGAGTGCACACTTGAGGAGATGAAATGTCCTTTTGAGAATCTCTCTCTAGCTTATCACCATCTTTTTCGATTGGTTCTGCAGGCACTTGGGGAGATGAAATGACCATATCAGAATCTCTTGGTTCCTCAGCATCTTTTTCAACCTGTTCCACAACCTCTTGAGATTGGCCAGCAGTTTCAGGAGTAGTGGCAATTTGAGGAGATGTGATGACCATTTCAGAATCTGTCTTTAACGCATCACTATCTTGTTCCATCTGTTCTACAAGATCTTGGGATTTGCTTCCAGATTGAGGTGAAGGGGTGATTATTTGAGAATCTTTCTTTGGCTGATCGTCATCCTTATTGGCCTGGTCTACAATCTCAAGTGAGGCAGTTTGGCTTGACTCTTTTTTGTCAGGCAAAACCACTTTCTTCGTTTCTTTATCTTCCTTGGGGTCCAATGGGGACTTCCTCGGCCGAACGGGCCTACCCTTGGACTGGCTTTCCTGATCCGACTGTGTGTCAGTTTGGCTGGCTGACTCAAAGCCTCTAGTGCTTCTCCTTCTGGGTTCAGGACTACCAAGGAACTCCTCTGAATTGCTGTAGAGTTTGATCTTCTTGCTTCGTCGACCCAGTGAGTTAGTTTGGCTAGAGTCTCCCTTGTCCCTCCGAGACCGTGTTCGTAATCCTTCTTTGCCATTGTCCTCCTCGGCAGAATTCTTACTTCTCGTGTTCGGTCTGGTTTGAACTGGGCTTGACTTTTGAGAATCGCTTTTCGGTTCCTCTCCAGAACGTCTCTTTTTCAAAGGCGCATATTTCTCTTCCCGTTCCTCAGGGTCTTCTCCAGGAAGTTTGGGTCGGACTCTTTGGCGCCCGGACCGTCTGGTTTCCCCGCCGGGAGAAGATGACTGAGAATCATCCAAGTTTGGTTGAGAGTCCTCCTCCTGACTTGAATGTTGTACTTCATCTGATGAGGAAGCCATGTTTGTACTCTCATTGCCCTCTGCTTCTGTCTGAGTGTCTGGGATGACATCTTCATCCTCTGTTGTATCACTTGGCAGCCTCTCAGTCAGCCTTACTGGCTCACATTTTGTCGCGTCTTTTGGCCTTAGAGGGGACTCCGGAGCATCCTTTACAGAACACTGGGAGTTTGTTTTTTCCGCCTGACTAGATTGGGAATTCTGAGAGCTCGTGCTATTGGATTTCCGAGAACCGCGAGATGAAGTCCTGGGTTTAGAGCGTTCTTGGCTATTGGGTGTCTTTATGAGGGTACTTGTGAATGATGCAGTGCTGGGACTTGCGGACATTCCCTCAGAGTACTTTTCCAGTGTGATAAAGGACTGACGGCGACTGTTTGCTTTCTGGGGAGTTCCTGTGATCAAATCGGAAGAGCCGGAGACGTTAGGACTTGTGCCTTCTTTAGGTTGAGAGTCAAAGTCTTCTGCTTCTACATAACTCTTTGTATCCTCCTCCATAGAAACATCTGTGGACTCTGGGATCATCTGTTCCACTTCTTGCTCATGGTTCTCTGTCATGTTCTCGACAGCTTGTGGGCTGGCAAAGTCTTGAGTGTCTTTTGTTAGAACTTCAATGTCCTCATCTTTTTCCATATCTTCCTGAGGAACCTGAAAAGAACAAAAATAAATTCCTATTAACTCAAACTCCTATTAACTCCTATTAAAAACTCAAAGAAATACAGAACGTACGATCAGGGCAAACACCACTGCTTTCTTATTGTAAATATGTGGAATGTTAGGCTGTTCCCGACTTATAATTTTCCCAGACAAATCAAATCCGATCAGCCTGTTCAATAAAGAGATTTGACTATTCCCGATCAGAAAAGTGGAGTTAGAAATAAATGTTTTGACCAAGTCAATGAAGGCATAGGAGCGACCTAAAAAAAGCCCTTTTGGAGTGTGCAGACTGGTGTAAGACCATTGTATAAAGCAAAATCCTGCCACTACTTTAATAAAATGTCCCAAGAGATTTCTGTAGTTTACTGACCCGTAGATGTTACCATTATAAATTGAGAGCAACTGTTAGCTGTGAAGTGCAATTAACAATGTACAAACAGTATGTTTTCGCTTTGGTAGAATTCAACAGGACAAAACAAGTTTTTTTCCTGGCCTTGTGGATTTTTGTTTTTGCCAGCGATGGGGATGCGTTAGACATTACCTTGGCAGGAGAGTCTTTGGTGACCTCGTTAGCTTCATGAGTTGGCAATGTGTCCCTGTGGGGAAAGAAAAGTTTTATTATATGAAGGCTGGTTTTTATGAGAGAGCCGGGATTAATCTTGATTCTGGAAGCAGATGTTTTGAACTTACATAGAGTCTTCTTGGCTCTGTGTGTACTGGCTGAAAACCGTTGTATCCATCGAAGCGTCAAGGTTATTGTACATGGCGGGAATGTCAACCCTGTGCCAAGGAAACAACATTAGCTCTGCAGAAGACTGACAAACTGGCAACTCTGGTGGAGTCAGTGATTCTGGAGAACGCTTGTTGTCAAAATCAGTGAATATTCCCTGATTTTGACAACAAGCGTTCCCCAGAATCGCTGACTCCACCTTTAAATGTATTATATAAACACCAATGATGGACAAAAAGACAAATCTAACCTTTTAGTCCGTTTCACCTCCTTCTGGTGCTCGGTAAGAACTCGCTCCTTTGTCTCGGGGGGAATGAAGACAAAATCGACAGAGGCCTCTTCCTCCAACACCCCTCTGCGCGGAGGCTTAGGAGAAGGCTTGGGTGAACCAAAGTCCAACTTCGTCTTTTAAAAAGGGAAGACAACGTTAAGTTTCATTAGACTGTTTAGAATATAATAACTGATGGTCACAAACTTGACCAAATTGAAAAGGATATTTTACTCTAATTTTTATTAAATTTTTTGAATAATGTTTTTATGCTTCATTAGTCTGCATCGTCACTGTTGTTTTAAATGTGCTATATAAATAAAGTTGATCCGACTTGATAAACTTACAGAAACCGGCTTGGAGGTCTTTATGGAGCTCCTGTCCTTCATCTCAGGAGTTTTGCCCAGCATCGAGTCCCTCATCCCCACAGAGGAAACCGGCATCCCACTGAAATTCGTCTCCAACTGGGAACTCTCACTCTGAACACAGAAAGATCAGTCATAAATACCAACAATGGGAAGAGAGGGAGCGGAAAATTACATATATTTTGTTTTTTCATTTCATTTATTAAGGCTCACGGCCATAGCACATGGCATGGAGCACACAGTTCAAATTAAATCATTACAAAACAAAACAATGGTGTACGGCAAGAAAACAAAAAACAAAAACATTACTTAAACAATTGTCTGTGCAATAAGATTTTTTTTTAAATCTTTTATTTGTTTACTACGCATAGTACATACTATGTTGACAGTTGTATGTGTGTGAATGTAAAGTGTGTGATAATATGTTTTGCATCATTTCAGGCAGTACACTGAATTTCATTGTACATCTCATGCCATGACAATAAAGGAATCTTAACTTTATCTAAAATCAAAACGTTTAGAAAAGGCTAAAAACAAGATATTTCCAAACTCACTGAATACGGTCCACTGAACTGATCTGGAACAGCGAACGTCTCAAAGCCAGGCAGGATGATCGGGGTATTCTGCTTCACTTGGTTCAAGATCGGTCTGTTTGAAGAAAATGGCAACATTGATAAGACTGCTAATAGACAACCTTAATGGATAACATTTCTGTCATCAAACAAAAACTCGGCCTTCTGTTGTAGTATGTTATCACAATTTTATAGCTAGACATAAAGACCCAGATGTAGTGAAAAGTGACTACAAAATGTGCATTCAATTTCTCCATCAATTTACTTTCTACCACTGTGAAGAACATTCAGATTGGAAAACTTAATACACGTTTACAAGTAAATGGGATGCAGTGATTTTGTTCAGTTATCTTCGTAAGTTGTATTGAGTAACATTGTGATGTGTTCAAGCGCTATTCAGAAAAATTTGTATTTGGGGGAAGTAACTTCATTGTGATTACTTCCATTTAATCTTGTGAAATGTAGTGTTAGGCTTTAAACTTAACTAAATAGGCTACAGTTGAAGTAGAAAAGGGCATTACCCCACTGTTATAATGTTTAAAATTAGGGAAAGTAAAAAATATATATATAACATTGGATGGACTTAGCATTAACCCATTGATGACGGCTGCTGCGCGATGCCACATTGGCTCTCCTGCCTGATGCTGCGTCGCGCAGCATTATTACTTTATCTATTTTTCATGGCATTCCCAGCATAGAATGCACCGTCATTGGTTCAAATACACGAGGTGGGTTTTGTTGATTTTTTTAAGACCACGTGACCACCCAAAAGTTGTGTGGTTTGCCGAAAATAACGTCAATCAAAAAAATAGAAAATAAAAAAATAAAACAAAATAATAAAAAAAATACGTCGGCGACAGAACAGTTAGTGGCGTTTGGTGCGCAGAATCAAGGTCTACTATAGACTACTGACGAAAATCACACAACACATTGCATCTATTTATTAACAATATTTAATAATTTTCTAATTCATCTAATTTTGACGATTTTTAGAAATATTTTTTGGTTTGTAAGCGCTAAGGGAGCATGTTTAAATGAAACCTGTGAACCTTAACTTTTAAATGTATTTTATTTCATGTTTCTATGTGCTACACAGGCTTAGATATTAAGGTTTTGGTAGACTTGACAATTCGTACTATTTTTTCAGAAAACCCTCAGGCATTAAGGACATGCATCCTAGATTGCCATAGTCATCAATGGGTTAAATATGATCCTAAAGATTTTCACCTGATCTCTTCGGGGTAAGTGAGGCTGACTGAGTTGGCGAAGGTTCCGTTCCAGAACTGTGTGACGGAGGTGCGTAGGTGCTTGTTCTTGTGAGGGAACAACACACACAGCAGAGGAGACAGAAGAGTCAGGAGCTCCGTGTCGTAGGCCAGAGAGGAGCGGGTCTGCAGGCAGCACAGGACCTCACTGAGCAGCTTCTCCAACTGAGGGAAGGAGGGAAATGTTTCAAATGTAAAATGTTTAAGCCTGCAGTGTGTAGAATTTTGGGTTTTATTTCCTAGCAGATTTTGTAGAAAGTAATTATAATGTCCATAAGTACATTTAATTTAGTGCATAATAGCTGAAAAAAATGTTTTGAATTATTATTTTTTCCCTTAGAAAGGGTCTCATATATGTCCATATTTCTGCATATTTTGGACCCAGGCCTAGTGCCGCCATCTTGAAAGTGTCATAGTTGGAATGTCATCAGGTGCATTGTTTAAAATTTAGAATTGTTCTTGTCCTTGAAGGCCACTGTAGCTTCTGTTATTATTCGAAAGGGGTGGGGTTACCCAGGGAGTGTTGCATTCTAGAACTTTGTAGAACTTTCTTGATGATGTCATATTACACACTGCACCTTTAACATATATATCATCATGAAACTTTTCCAGTTGATTACTTCCACTAAATTCATAATTTTTTGTATTGCAACTTTTTAAATAACCAATAGGGGAAGGTGGGGTGATTTGTGCAACTTTTTACTCAAAGTGATTTTAAAGTGAGGCCTTGACAGTTATGTCTCCAACTCAAATATGTACATATATTTCAGGATGTTGTGCATCCCTGGCAATAAAAACTTTGGATCTGGAATAAACTGTTTAAGAAATATAGCTTTCGGAAAAAAAGTTGTCTTGTCGCACAAATCACCCCACGTAGTGGGGTGATTTGTGCGTCATTGTGTCACAATGACAAAGTCACCATCATCATCTTTCTGGCCATCTGAACTCTCATCAGTGGTGTCGTTAAGTGGAATTGAGATGTCACTCTCTCCTGAGCTACTGTAGACTATCACTTTCTTTTGGTGATGCCACTGGCACAACTCTCAGAAATGTACTTTGCACTAGTTGCTCCGTGCTTGTGGAACCAACTGCCACCTGACAAATGTGATTCCCCCTACATTTCTGCCTTTAAATCAAGGCTCAAAACCCATATGTACACCCTGGTGTTTCCTCCCCATTAACCTCTGCACTACTTACTTACCTCTGCACTACTATCTGTGTTTATGTGGATGTATGGGCTTTACGTCTTTTATTTTGGTTATTGTTATTTTACCTTCATTGTTTACCTACTGAATGCACTATGTACAGCACTTTGGACAGTGCAAACTGTCATAAATGTGCTTTTATAAATACATTTTACTTACTTACTTACTTATAACTCACCCAGGCCCTTGCGCACAAATCACCCCATCCCCAGAATTTTGGATAATAGGCATGATGCAGCAATTTAGGGTTGACATTGTGCTAACTATATAGACTCAAAGTGTAGCATACCAAAGCACTAAAACATGTGTCAAATGTTTTCAAACGTGTCTATAATTGTTCAGACACAATAATCAAAAAACCTTGATCATGGAAATTTTACTTTGAAAGGCAAAACACAGTTTTTTGAGCTTAAATGTGCTTATATCTTATTCCTTGTGTCTCCCTTCTTTACAGGATGAGTCAAATGGATGGCTCTTCTTAAATATGTGGTCACATTTCCAATTTCTTCCACGGTTTTCTAGAAACAAGGGGTTTTGCAACTTCCAAAATGCACAAATCACCCCACCTTCCCCTACACTATTTCGCTGAAATTTGGCAATATCCAACTAATTATGTGCAAATTTGCATCTAAATATGTTGGATAAAGCCAGAGTTCAAATCTTTATTTAATTTACAACATATAAGTGTCCAAAGTTTTTAAAGTAGAGATTTTGGATACAGCCTTTTCATCTTATATATCAAAACTTCACTTCACTGCTGCGCGTCGGACAGTTCTCGCCTCGACGGCGTACATTAATTCCTGATAACTGGACACCTCGCCTGGCATTAATCCTTACATATTCATCTTAAGGTTTTTGAGAACTATATGTCCCAAACATACAAGGTTTAGTAAAATAAACACCTACATTTAGGACCTTTTATTTATACTATTATGACATGTAGACATGCTATGAAGGCAAAATACTGAGAAATCTTAAAACTGACCAATGCTTAACAGTACTGAGTACCAATTTGAGTACCCACCTTTCCCAGAAGCTGTAATGTGAAGGTACCCGGATTACTGGCAGCACGTGTGTAGAGGAGTGTGATTGGTTTGAGCAGAGTGGCGAGCGCTTCTTGGACCGTGTTGGAGAGAACCAGGTTAGTGAAGAGAGTAGACAAGATGGCTACTAGGGCCAGTCCTGTAGCTTCACACGGGGCATCGGGACTCTCCAGATACACATCTAGACACTGGACCAGCAGCGACTGGAAGGTGGACAGATTCCCCAAGACCTTATTACGCTTTCTCATCCAGTTCACTGGGGTGTGAGGAGCTGCAAGGAAAAACAGAGAGAAAAAAAAAATATATGAATTATATTTCTTTAATTGAAGTGTGGGGGACTTCAGGGACTCCTCTTACATTTTCCTTTTTTTATACTTATACTTCATTTTTAAGTAGTCCAAGATAATTCTTCAACTTACAGTTCATTGAAAGAGAAATTATAAAAACAGAAAAATATGAATTCTCTTTTTTATATTGAAGTGGGAAGACTGAATTAAAATGTATTTTATTATTATTTTAAATAAATGCTTCTACTTTTATTTTTTCAAAGATTATTCTCCAATTTACAGTTCATTGAAAGATAAATTATAATCCAATCCTCTTACATTTTAACTTTTGCTGGAATTGAGGCGTGTACGGCGAGAAGTCCACACACTCCACCATGACTTGGAGGATACTGGAAACAGCGTTTAATGTTGAAGGAACCTGGAAGATCACACAGCAGCAACATGTCAAATATATTATAAATATTAAAAAATATTATATTTCCACAACTTGTAAGATTAGATAGAACACTTTTCACCTAGAAGGAAATGATTTTCCAATTTGCTCCAAAAGTACAGAAACAAAAACAAAGAAAACAAAACTGAAATTAAAAATAAAATTACAAAAAAATTGGGGTGTAAAGTAAATGTAAAGAAACGGTGCCTTTTAGAAAGAATAGATAGTCGTGATGTCGACAAGTCACCATTATGCAATTTTTTTTTTTAACATTTTCCAATAATGTCTAGACATTTTTCAAATACATTTTTAAATATGTATTTTGTTTATTTAATAGTTGTTTTGTGCCGTTTAAACAGTTTATGACGACCACGTTACTAACCGTTAGTGCCTCTCTGTCTATAGCAGCGGCCATCTTTGCACAGAGCTCTTCACAGCAGATGTTCTCCTCGGCTGTGGCCACCAGAGCAGAGCAGCGGGCGAACACTTTGTAAAGCTTAGACCAGGTCAACAGCATTGACTTCTGGGACGCCTGGACAAAATACAGGGATTAATATTAAAAGGAATACTTCACCCATACGGAACCAGCGTTCTATCATTATAAAATCCCTATTATAATATAATGAATTAGGTTTTTCTTCCCTCATTCTTCCCTTGGCCCAGCTCTGCTGTTAATCCTAACCCTACATTTTAGAATGTTGCACATTTATACTACATAGGATCTCAGAGTTCAATACACCTTCATATTTCCACCGGTGAAGTAGGTCTTTAAGACGTGTTGTATATTTGTTTTGTGAGGTTTGCTATGTTATTTGTTTGTTAATTTAAAAAAATGCCAATTAAAAAAATACATAAACATTTTAGAAAACGACTCAAGCCATTCTCTTTGGTCCAGATGAAAAACAGGACTTGGGAATAGTTCAGTGGTTAAACATGTGTTGGTAATGAATGTAGGTAAAATAATTTAAAAAAAATCTTAAGATATACAGACCTGTTGTAGTGGTGTGCCCCGCAGAAGGTGTGTAGCAGGGAACAGTAAGGCCGAGTGCATGGCGCTGAAGTTGTGTTCCAGAGCGTCACCTTGGTTCACTTCATTTGACTGAGCAGAGAGAAAGGGATTAAAAATGTTACTAGTGTGAGAATAACTTCATTTAGTGCCCTACGGACAGAGGAAAAACATTCCATTTCACCGTTCAGTGATCATAAATTAATGATTCTAGGGCTGTCCACAAATGTTCTATTTGATACACGACTATTCGCAAATGTGACCCAACTTTCCCTCCCTTTTACAGCAGACAGAAGCATTTTTAGACATGAAACAGTTAGAGGCTGGTACGACAAACGGACCCCTTTTACAACCACAAACACATCTAAATGCATTACTTTAACCTGCTACTGTAAATGGTAAAATCCTTCTTCGTCTTAAATCAGAGTTACCTGACAATATTTTTATGTTTGGACACATCATTGGTCATCACTCTCATCCTCTACCTGTGTGATGGTGTCAGTCAGCGGGGTAACCATGGCGCTCCACATCCTCCACAGCTGCTCTTTGTTCTGCAGAGTGGTTGCCGTGCGACCCATAGCAACCAGCACCGCCTCCCCAAAGGCCAGAGGAGAGGTGGGACCGGACAGACCACAGCCCACCAGGGTCTGAAGGCACTGGAAAAACCTACAGACAGACAGACAGCAATAATATTATAGGTTAAAATGATAGGTTATAAAGTAATATAAGTAGTTATTGTACCGCATTTAGAAATACACATAGATCCAAAAATATCGAAAATATATATTATATTCTGTAGCTAAAAGATGTATTAAGTTAGGTGTGTAAATATACTCATTTGTTCTACACGTACACATAAGTTGTACTTTCTATTTCATTTAATTCTTCTGGAAAAACCTTAAAACAGACAGACAGCAAGCAATAATATTATAGGTTACAAAGTAATATAAGTAGTGTATTCAATTTCATAAAACAACATAACAAAGTACAATATTAATATGAATATGAATAATATTGTGACATCAGACCGACCTCTCGTCCTCTATGAAGGCCGGGAGCATGCTGCTGTTGTACAGGAGAAGAATGAGGAACAGAGCCGGGGTTCCCTGGAGAATGAAATACAATACAAAGTTTAGGTCAATGCTCTTTATGACAATTTATATAAATGAATGATAACATGTTCTAAACCAAGCTGCACTCACATTCAGAACGTCCATCTTGCCCACTTGATAGGATGCAGAGCCCAGGACTCTCTGGGGGATTCCTTTCACCGTCGCCTCAAACAGAATCTGGGGGGAAAGATTTTACATTTGAATTAAGAACTTTTACACATTTGTCTCATTTTCATGATTATGGTGTGATATAAGTGATTTTCATTAATTGCTCAGCCCTAATATTTGTTTTCCTTTTGTGTTTGACAGCTTGCAAGTCAGAACAAAACAACTAAATATGACCGATATGTGAATTAATAAATACATTATCACGTCAGACTTAAAGGGTTTTAGTCTCCATCTTACCATAACTTTGTCAGCAGGCAGCGCCTCTGAGGTGACGAGGGTCTGCAGAGTCTGAAGCATGAGGGTCAGAACCTCACTGCCCTGACGCTCCTTCTTACTGCCTACTGACACACAGGGACCAGATACAACTTAAAAACTCAAGAACTGAATGCCACAAGCAAACCATTTTTCTTAAAGCTGTACTATGGAACAGGAATGTGTGGTCTATATTATTAGATTTATTTTTATGTAGCTATGAATACATTTAAAATTTCATGTAAATTGAGTGCCTGCGTGATGCTGATGTGAATGCAGGGGGCAGACGGTATAGAGATTCAAAATAGTAAGAGAAAACAGTTAAGTCCATTCAGTCAAATTTAAGTGAAATAGTTATGGTGGACAAAATGCCAGTGAAAAAAAAAACATTTTTAAATTGAAAATCTTACATACTACAGCTTTAAAAGAAGCACACATATTTAGTTAAGATTTTTTTGTTATGTGTCTAAATGTAGGAAAAGTGTCTTGTTTGAGAGAGGAGGGTCATCATTGGGGCCGACCCCCTCAGAGTGTTTCTCTCTTCACAGCGTTCAGAGCACAAGACTCTGAAACGCTCAGACTTAAACTGATAACAGTGTGATTGGATGGGGAGAGGAGAGGGGGGGGGGGGGGTCTCACTGGTCCCCCTCCTGACTGACAGGGCCCACAACCAATCAGAATGCTCTATGTGGAGCTACAAGGCGGGAACTACAACTTTAAAGAACCCACCGTGATGAGTAGCAGCCACAATAACAGCTCAATGGTTGTTAACACTAACAGTTACATACAAATGCTCCAAGTGTATTATTGTAATATGTCAAACATAACAAAATAAGAGCCCTGTAAATGTGTTTATCATATAATAAGTACATCCATGACATGTTTATTAAATCAGTAAAATCGTCTAATGGCAAACGTATTAAAGAAATGTATTGTGCACATTTAGCGCCTGGACTTGAAAGCACAAATTGAATAGACACAAATATTTGAATGTTATTTTAGGATTGAATATGCATTGTCTTAGAATTGTTAACATGTTATATGGAAAGCATAAGACTTGTGCAATTAGACATTCTGCTAAATCAAGATCAAAGTATTTACCTGATTCTATAGTTAAGTTGACGAAGCGAACCAGACTGGACCATATGACGGACAGGAGAGCATCTGTAGGAGAAGAGATAAGACACAACAGGGTTTTGGTTACAGCTGTTTTGACAATGTGCACAAACTGTGTTACTGTAAAAAGCTGTTTCATATTCAGCTAATTAACAAACAGTAACATTAGTGTTGAACCAAAGCTAGCATATTATTCAGTGCACGGGTTTCGAGAACCTAATACTAAATTGGCTTGCGGCTCCTGACTTGTACCGAAATATCGATAAGCTCCTTGAAGAGAGATGCCGCTATTTGTATTCATACAACTTTAACCCTTTATAAAACGTAGCAGCATTTTCAAATTCTTACAGGACAACACGTTCAAATGTGTGGACTAATTAATGGTGGGGACAGTCTCCTAGACATCCTGGTATTTCTAACCATACTAAAATCTGACCACAATAATCGAGACATCCTAAATCTTTTTTTTTTCTACCATACTAAATAGCTGAATGTATGGGGATTGGAACGCAGCCCAAGAGTGAAGTTTACCTGGAGCTTCTTTGCCGATGTTGGTGAAGCCTTCTCTGATGTTGGAGGTGAGAACAGCAGCGTGTTTAGTGAAGGAGGAAGTGCCAGACAGAAGGGGGTGGGTTAAGGGCTCTGGAGAGAAAAGAGATGCAGTGTCTCAAAATGCATTTTTCAGGCAATTTCTGATTCATTGTGTATTAGCATCTTAAATATAAGAATGCAGCTTCAAATACTTCACATGTAAATGGCATTCAGTGATTTGGTTCGTTTCCTTTGTTTGGATTGAGGTTGTATTGAGTTATATTGTGATGTGTTCAAGTGCTGTTCAGTAAAAATGTTGTTTTTGACGAAGGTGACTTCATCGTGATTAGTTCAATGTAATCTTGTAGAATGTATTGTTAAGCCATAAACTAAAATAAATACTGCAGGCTACAGTTGAAGTAGAAATAGCTATAAACGGAAGCTTATACCGGTCCCGGGGGAATAATTTGGGAAAGGTATAAAAAAAAATTGATACAGCCCAACCTTAACTGTTATGCGTCATCATATAAAAAGTACATTATGTGTGTCTCTGATTCTCACCTAGGTTAAGTACCAGTTTGTTCTTAGCTGCCGTGGCGATGACGTCCGGCCCCAGGAAGTAGTGCAGCAGCATCTCGAGGCCGATGAGCTGGACGGAGGGGAAGGAGGAGGAGGACAGACCGCTGGAGTTCAGGCTCAGACGGGAGGAGTTAGCCGAGCTGCTGAAGCCTGGAGTGCCCCCTGTGAGGGAGGGAAACACAGAGATTATAGGCTGTGTGTGTGTGTGTGTGTGTGTGTGTGTGTGTGTGTGTGTGTGTGTGTGTGTGTGTGTGTGTGTGTGTGTGTGAGTGAGTGAGAGAGTGAGTGAGTGAGAGAGTGAGTGAGTGCATCCTGAAATCCTCCTATATACCGAATTGAGAAATTGATTTTGAAAATCAACATTGCCATGTTCAAAGTCACTTAAACCCCCTTTCTATCCCATTCTGTTGCTCAGTTTTAACTTCAATAAGTTGTCCCGTCCAGGTCTACATGCCTAAATGCATTGAGTTTCTGCCATGAGATTGGTTAATGAGTTATATGTGCTAACAAGAAATTAAACTGCTGTACCTAATAAAGTGGCTGGTGAGTGTACATGTTGAGTATGTAGGAGGGAGGACGTTAGTATGGCTTTTAGAACACAGCCTAGGTTCTGTATGGAGGGTGGATGATGCATTAGCGTACCAGTCTTGGGTGTTCCAGGAGTTACAGCTCCGTTCTGACTGACGGCTCTGGAAGGCGTGCCGGGGACTAGAGGAGAGTCGGAGCCGATGCAGCACTGGAGCAGAGGAACTGAAACCTGCAAGAGAGACAAATCGTATGTCAGTACTGCTAAAAATGAATGGAAGTGTTCAAAAGAGCCTCTCCTAAGGCAAATCCGTGAATAAAAAAATAAAATAAAAAGTGATATTGTAAAATATTTTAAAAAAAAATAAGAAAAATTAAAAAGTTAAAAAGAAATAAAAAGTTTTTTAAAAATATATAAAAAATAGTGGTGGGCCGATAACGGCGTTAACGGCTGCGTTAACGCAAAACTCTTATCGGGCGATAAAAAAAATATCGCCGTTAATCTCTTAATTCCACCTCCTGTTCGGCTCAGGGGAGATGCTGTTCGCCGTCGGGGTGAACCCCCTTCCGCACGTGAAGGCTCGCTTCACGTGCGGGAAAGCTATAGTGTGAGCGGCCACAGCTTGTATTTTGGTCATATCTAACACTGGACTGCAGGCCTATATAAAAGTGTTGTACCTTTGCTTTCTTTGGGTTAAAAAAAACTCCATCAACTCAGTATCCGTCTAGTCCAAAAAAACTCTGTCAGCTGCTGCTGCAGACGGTGTGCAGACGTGCTCGGAGAATCGGCATCGGCGCATCAACAGTCATTCAATGCAGCGGCAGTAATCATACAACCGAACGGTGTAGAAAGTCCCGTCAGTTAAAAATAGTGATCCAGATTTTAAATCCATGTTAAAATCGGAAGGATATAAAGCTAGTTAGCTTAAAAAAAGTAGCAAACATGTCAACTGTGATGTGTTCAGGCCGGCTCAGTAATATGATTGATGTGTTCAAATGCAACACAAAAAAAAAGAAATTTGAGATTTTGGCGAAACTTGTTTTCCCAGCAAGATAAAATAGATAGTAAAGATGGAATGGAATTATGACCTGTTTAATGTCCTATCTTGAGCTATGATCATATCAGCAATTAAAGCAATAATACAAGTTCTATTTCAACAAAATAATAGAAAATTATCAATTTTGATATCAATAAAGACTTGGATCGTTAAGGAGTCTTGAAAATGGTATCACTATCAATACAAATTAACGATCTCCTGTCATCAGAGAGAAATTAAGATGATTTAATTTTTTTAACCGTTAGTATTTACCGGTTAAAAATATTATCGGTTGACTGGTTTACCATGGACATCCCTTATACTGTATAAATGTATATCATACATTGTATGTTTTTTTTTGTGTTATCCCAGTTAAGTTTATTATTAATTTTTTATCATTTAATATTACTTTTAATAGTTCCGGGACGTTGGAGCAATAACCTGGTGTTTTGACACTTCAGTGTGCACTGTGAATTTGAAGTAATGTTCAGTTTTTGAATAAAGATGCAGCATTTACAAATGTTTATTTTTTTTATCCGATTCATCGATTAATCGAAAAAATAATCGACCGATTAATCGATTATTGAAATAATCGTTAGTTGCAGCCCTAAACAATTCATCGTTACCTCTTATGGCCTACAGTTCAAAGTTCATGTTTAACTGAATAAACAGTTTGTAAACACAAGTACATCTTGTTGAACATTATTTATTTTCATCACCAATTATCATAGTAGAACAGCTTCCTCAAGCAGTTTGTGATGCATGTTGGAAACAGAAGATGAGCCCCTGGTCTGATGCGCCACCTGGCTTGAGAAACACGTTCTCAAAGACTTACTTTGAGTCATTATTTAGGAGCTCAAAGACTTACTTTGAGTCATTATTTAGGGAGCACACACATATTATGAATGAATTCAAATGAGCCATTTTAATCTAGATTAATCTAGATTAATTTCAAAATTAATCTAGATTAATCTAGATTAAAAAAATTAATCTATGCCCACCTCTAATAAAAAATGTTAATTTTTTTTCTAAAATACATTTTTATTATTAAAGTAAATTATAAAAAAGGTAAAAAAATTAAAGTAAAATTGTAAAAATGCTAAATTAAGATACGCGAGCACTGCCAGCCCAAAGCAGTATAAGATCCCTGGTCTCACCATATCAAAGTTAGGAGACAGGTTGGCTCGGAGCTGAACACAGAGGTACCACCAGACCTCCACCTTGGTGAGCAGCAGAGCTTCTGTTCTCACGTGGATGGAAGCCAGAGGCTGCATCAGGAGCTTCATACGCTTACTGCTGCACAGGATGTCTGAGGGACGGACAAGGGAAGAAATTTACACATGGCGACTGTAGCTATAGGTTTACATGGAAATGTGAGGTTAATCTCTGAAGGCAGAGGGGAACATTTGGGGAATAGATTTGCCCTTTTCTTTCGTCATCTTTCTTTTTTGTACTATTTCTGTTGCTTGTTTTGTTTTTTGTCTGTTGTAACGGTGCAGGTGTTTGTTTGTTATTGTGTATTTTTTTTTACTTCAATAAATATATTGAGGGAAAAAAAAATGTAATCTACTGAAGGTCACAAAAATATATCCATCTCCTATTTTTTTTGCATCAAATATTTTTCACATGAATCAGAGACACGACAAAAATATATATTTTTTTTTTCTTTTCTTGGCATTTTTTTTTTTTGGCATTTCCAATCGCCCTTTTCTCACAATATCTCAAAATGCCCATAAAAGGATTGTGATGGAGACCCCCAGCTTGTGTGTAGGTCAATCTCAGACCTCAGTGGAGGGTGGCTATAGGCTCACCTGGGTTGAGAGCAAAGTTGTCTATGAGGCTCTTCCAGGCGATGAAGGCGATCTTCTTGATTGGTGGAGACGAGCTGCGGAATCCCAGTTCCTCCAGATGAAGCAGAGAGTTGATGAAGGGACCGCCTCTGTGCAACATCTGGGACAGGGGGGGAAATGGGTTTTAATAGGATGCCCGATGATAAATCAAGTAGCATTTTTCTCACACACACACACACACACACACACACACACACACACACACTTTACCTTCCCGAGCAGTTTCACAAATAGAGGCCACAGCTTCAGGACGTTGGTTTCATTCTTGGCCATGAAAAGTTTCTGCAGTTCTGGGATCAGTTTCTGTGGAGACAAAAAAATTCAGACATGAGCCGAGAAGTTTTTTTTACGTTGCAGCACTGCTTGTGAAGCACGAATCTCGAATTATTCTTTCATTTGCTTTTGCGTGAAATACTGGTGCTAATTGTGTGTCTAGTACTTTGGTGCATAAATCCATACATGATCTCAGTTACAGGTACAAAAAAAGCTTGATGGTGTTTTGTGCCCCCACCAGAGACTTCTAGGCATCGCTCCCTGGAAGACCCAAACCCTAACCATTTAACCTTAACCCTCACACTAACCTTAAAGGCTCCGTTAGGGGGCACAAAACAAAAAAAATTTAATATGAAAACACTTATGGAGACTCACCGTTGACATCATTGGTTCTATGATAGCAGCGACCTCAGTCTGTCTGTGCAGCAGTAGAGGCATTCCCAGCTCCATGGCGGCCGCCGCGCGCAGACGCACCTTAGAGGCAGAATGGACCACGAGGGGGATGACCAGCTTAGCCCAACGCACACAGCCTTCACCCATCTGGGCCGGGGCCTGCTCTAGCAACCTGGATAAATTATAATTTTTCTTTCTTTCAGGTTGTACATAATTACAATAAACTTTTTAAATGTTATGCAGGGTTGGTGGTTCAATAACCAACCTGGGCAAGAAACTGAACCCCAAATGTCTCCCTATGGTTAGCTTGCACCCTGTGTGGTAGCTGCTGCTGCTGCTATCGGTGTGTCCGTGTGTATGCGTGCGTGCGTGAATGAATGAGACAAACTACATAAAGTGCAGTCCATTTAACACTCACTAAATATTTCTAATCCCATTACCTGATGATAACGTTCAGGGCCTCGTGCTCCATGACCACAGAATGCACGTCCTCTCTGCTCCACACACTCTCCAGAGTGGACAGGACAGACGACACCTGAGGGAGGCAAGCAACACACGTCAATACACCACCACCACTTTTCAGTCATATTTTACTTGGATTCAAATCTATGCAGCTACTCACTTTCTTGCCCACCACGTCTGGAGGAAAGCTCTGTTTGGAGATTACCCACAATGCCCTGGTGCACGTGTTCTTATCCGTCGACTTCGCCACCAGCGAGCAAAGTGCAGAGAGGATTTCTGACGGGAGAGTTTCTGGATACAAAAAATAAACACGAAAATTAGCCTCTGCTGTATTTACATTATCAATTACATAGAATAAAAAAAGGCCACAGTCTTATGCATTTTGAAAGAGAAAAGTATGCTAGCTACGTTAAATAATGCTAATGAGGTATATAAAACTAATGTGGAACAAAGAGTGTGTTTGTAACTATACATGTAGAATATGTAAATGTATGTACCAGGCACTCCAGAGACGACATGAGAATGGTACAGACAGAACCCTAGAGCTTGTAGGGCAGCTTGGCTCAGCTCAGCATTGGGACTGGTTATATGCCCCTGAATGGAACAGAATTACACATCATTAATAAAGAGCATTAATATAAATATGGGTTATTCAAATATTCCTCCCAGTACCTACAGTTTATGTATTAAAAGGTGTGCATGGGACTCACCAATGTGGCTTTAC
>NC_137216.1:27946838-27949338 GCF_949987685.1 Ammodytes marinus
AACACAGAAACACACAATTCAAACATACAGTTCATACATACAGTTTATATATATATATACTATATACTATATATATATAGTATATTCATGTTTCCAATAAATAAGCTTTAGGAAAGGGGAATATAAAGATGGGATTGTTTATTTTTTTCTAGAACAATGTCAGAAACGGCAACACAATTCAATTATAAAAAATGAACGATTTAATCAGCTAAAAAACATTTATGTAATATTAATAACATTAGATGAGGTAGCCGATAGCATCATAAATAGGCTACAGAAACAGGACTATGTCAGTGATTGTTGTAACCATTGTAACCGTTGCTTAGAGATGCGTTAAAGGCTGTGTATTGTAACTGGAAACCCCCGGCAACCACTGAAGCATCGGACAGGAACTTTAGTGTCATCACGTTTCCTAGGAAACAAAGCAACACTGTTAGATGGATGGATGGATGGATAGATAGATAGATAGATAGATAGATAGATAGATAGATAGATAGATAGATAGATAGATAGATAGATAGATAGATAGATAGATAGATAGATAGATAGATAGATAGATAGATGGATGGATGGATGGATGGATGGATGGATGGATGGATGGATGGATGGATGGATGGATGGATGGATGGATGGATGGATGGATGGATGGATGGATGGATGGATGGATGGATGGATGGATGGATGGATGGATGGATGGATGGATGGATGGATGGATGGATGGATGGATGGATGGATGGATGGATGGATGGATGGATGGATGGATGGATGGATGGATGGATGGATGGATGGATGGATGGATGGATGGATAGATAGATAGATAGATAGATAGATAGATAGATAGATAGATAGATAGATAGATAGATAGATAGATAGATAGATAGATAGATAGATAGATAGATAGATAGATAGATAGATAGATAGATAGATAGATAGATAGATAGATAGATAGATAGATTGATGAAATCATGAGGAAAATCTCACCTGTGCTGATCATATCGTCAGGTAAATAATCGCCACAGAATCTGTAAACAAACATTAACAAACTGGTGTCATGTCTCATTCTCATTCAATTCAACACAGAAACAATTAGTATGAATTATTATTTAGTTCATCAACACAAAATGAATCCAAAAGTTCCACCGTAGAACGGAAATACAGTACGTCACCTTCACTTGAATAAGAAATGAAGTTGGAAACAATGTCAAACAATAACAAGACAATACTATAGGTTTGGGTTATTTATATTGTTTTGGGCGATTAGGTTCAGGCATCACAGCTGAGTGGTTAGGGTTAGGGTTATGCAAAAGAGGACAGGGAAAAGTTACTTCCTTATTCAAGTGAAGGTGACGTATTTCTGTTATCTCCACTCCCCCCATGGGTCTGCAAATAGAAAACCCCTCTCCCCCTCAATGAGCCTCACCTGCCAGCAAAGCCGGACACATCATCGTAGCTGTCGTAGACCTCCAGGTAATCAGCCAGACAGGCCGTGTCGTCCTCCACGTCAAACTCCAGGAAGTGCAGGTGGATCCTCTGGCCCAGACGCACGCGGATGTGCCAGTAGCAGATCTGCTCGTCCTGATACTCCTCTGGGAAACCCGGAGTCTGAATGGTCTTCTGTTGATCCGTCAGCACGCCACCACACTCCTTGGCTGTAAGGACACATGGATGGAGTGATTAAAATGAATTATTAGACTGCAAATATAGTATTTTATAATAACCACGCCACCACACTCCTTGGCTGTAACGATACAAGGATGTAGTGATTACAAAAAGTGACACGAAAGAAGGATGAAAAAATTAATGATTAGACTGAAAATATATATATTTTTCATAACCTAACCACCATACTTCTTGGCTGGTTCACAGGGAGTCTAGTGTATCCTAGCACACATTAAAGAAACGTACCCCAACAACCATCACACTGACATTACAACCATTTTATAACTACAATATATATCAATAAAATGACATGCTCACTACAGGAAAAGGCAGCTCTGAGTCAACTGAGGACATGTGATGTCGGTAGCTTTGTTGTCACTGTTCTCAGGCAAAAATGACCCCACCACATTTTATTGCTTATACCAGCGGGTGGGATTGTGCATCTGCTCATGTGAAACAAATATGGTTTGTTTGTGTGGGTCTGTTTCTTTGCGTGTGATCTCAGAATAAATTCATAAAAAACAGAAAGACATAAAACTTTTGTTCGGTGAAGAAAATTAATCACACATGTTGAGACAATGGCATCAAAAAGCTTCTCCCAATGGATGTCCTGGAGGAAAAATAAATGTGATGCTGTTTGACAAAATTAACCTGTGATTAAATGTTAGGCCACTAGGGGGCAGAAGAGCTTTTTTTTTTTTTTTTTAAACCTGCAGTGTGTAGAATTTTGGGTTTTATTTCCTAGCAGATTTTGTAGAAAGTAATTATAATATCCATAAGTACATTTAATTTAGTGCATAATAGCTGAAATGTTTTTTTTTAATTATTTATTTTTCCCTTA
>NC_137216.1:27954338-27966838 GCF_949987685.1 Ammodytes marinus
CGGCTTGGGCCTCTTTATACGTCAGCTGGTAACGTCCTTTACGTGATTCCCGGTGGTAAACTCCAGCTGCTTGTTCTGTCAAATAGAGAGAGACCAAGAAAAAAGATTTAGGAAAAAGCTACTGCCACTGAAACAGTTAGGGAACATTCAAAATTGTAATTGCAGAAAAGTTTTGAGTCCACTAAAGCTCTTCAGTTCTAAGGAAAACTGCCATTTGCGCCAAGTTATGATCTTTTCTGAGATAACTTATCATCTGTCATTAAAATGTATCATCTACATTCACTACAAATGTCCAACAATAACAGTTCTAACTAATCCTCTGTTATAGATGATAAACAAGGAGCTCAAATGTTGACTCAAACTTTAAACAGTGCTAAAACCTGTCTGAAACACATTCTGAACAGAAAATAATGAGTTGGAACAAATTACTTTTTGGAATTCTTAGTTTGTAGAACTCATAACTTGATGTTTCATTACAAATTAAGGATAAGTAATCTCAACAAAAGATAATTAGTTGGCTCAAATGCAGACAGGTTTCCTTAAAAATTAAGAGTTTTAGTTTTTGCCTCAAAATAAAAATAAAATCTAGTGTAGACAGTTAACTTGAAGATGTAATTTTACAATGTCTAATACTCCTTCACAGGGCTCATACATCACAAGTGACAATGTTTTCATTGCATGAATAAAGGTCAAATTGAGCTAAACACAAAACAATGAACTAGAACCAGAACTATAGAGGCTATTACGACTGTGTGACATTTTTCACTAATTTTGGAAGTTCACCAACAATCTGGTCACTTGCTCTGTGGCCTCTTCATGGGGAGTCTTCTGCTGAGCCTGTTTTGAAGTAACGCACGCACGACTGCAAAGCTAGGCAGAGAGAACTCAAGAGAATTAGCCTCAAGTTGATATTTTGATCTTTTTAACCCTGTTTGATGTAATGTTTTGACTCCAATTAAAATAGCATGCATTGGAACCCACTGCCTGTAACCCTATCAGCTATGAATGGCACACTTTCTTCCACACTTTAGATAAGGAATTATTTAAGTTTTTATTTTAATTGATTATTTGAAAGGGATAATGCACAGTTCCGTAACATTACCAGAGTTAGCTATGAGCTAATTGTTATCTGTAGTCCATGGAAACAGAAAATAACATCTCTGTCAACTGTATGTATATAATAAAATATTAAGAGTCAGCGCAACTTAAGACACTCTCCCAAAAGTTAAACAAAAACATATAATTGCGGAGCGAAGACTGAAATAATTATAGAAATATGTGCACTTTTACTGTAGATATTAAATTCTGTGCATGGGATTTGGGCAAGGCAAAGCAATCAGCCATACGAAACACTGCTCTGTTACATTCCCCCCTCACCTCATAAAAATCATAAAGAATGGGTCTCATAAAGCTAGAGTCAGAGGTGTATGAATGTATATGTGCATGGCAGCGTGAACAGCTTGTCCAATTTATATTTTATAAGTTACAAGTAGAGAAACACAGTCTCACCCTGAGTTCCAAATCACATACTTTTTCACTTTACTATACTACATACTAAAGCATACTGGTCTGAGGTCTCCATACTGAAGAAATGGATGTACAATATTAGGGCATATGGGTATTTTTGGCAAACTGCATTTGACATGCATAAGGGGACACACTAAATCTTTTTCTGGTATACTAAAAAGTATCGAAGTATGGGTATTGGAAGGCGTTTTGGGACTACAGGTGGAAAATAGCAATTTACTAAAACCTGGTAAAATGCATCTCTCCTTTCTCTAATCAAGGTTAATGTTTCCTTTGTACATTGTCAATGTTTAAATAAAGTTAAATGCCACAATCAGTGTCAGTATCATTTAAACAACATGAAAAAAATCATAAAGAATGGGTATCATAAAGTTAGAGTCAAAGGTGTACTGTATATGTTTTTTTTTTTTTTTTACAATACTACTAAAGCATGAGGGTTACTTCAGCATGCAATTGGATCTACATTGTAAGGTGCATCTTGGTATTTTTGGGCAAACTGTATTTGACTGTATGTATTGGGACAATTCTAAATCTTTATCTGGCATACTAAATAGTATTGAAGTATGGGTATTGAGACGCATTTTGGGACTACAGGTGGAAAATAACAATCTGCTAAAACCTGGTAAAATGCATCTCTCCTTTCTCTAAACGAGGCTTTAATGTTTCTTTTGTACATTGTCCCTGTATAAATAAAGTTAAATACCACAATCAGTGTCACTATCATTTTCAACAACATGACAACATTTGAAAGATATTCTACTATCCCCAACATAGAGATACAACTTGTATGTTGCATCTTTCCTTGGAACCCTGATGTGTTTGTGTTTGGGACGTCCCAGAGATGAAGTCATTTCCCCCTCTCTCTGTGTCTCACGCAGCCCTGTGCCAGGTCATAAACATGTAGTCTGGCACCGGGGAACACTGCTGGACCCGTGTGTGGACTGTTAAAAATCTTGTTAGGCTACCACTTACAATGGGACTTTATTTGAGAAATTTACAATTTTGCGACATTTGCAAAAAAACATACACAAGTAATTGTCAGGTAAAAAGATGCTGGTTCAAATTATGTTTTAAGGATAACCCCCTTGAGATGAAACCATATCGTTTTCGAGGGGGGATCTTGCAAACAAAAAATAAAATCAAAACATATTTTTAACAGACAACAGAAAATACTGTAGATAAACAACATGGTACTAGGATTGCTGAAACAAAGCTCCATTGTATTCAACGCGATGACAAAATAATTCATCTATCTATAAAAGCAGTTGATTACAAGAGGGGTCAGTGAAATATACTGCTAAAAACATGCTAAAAAAACATAATGGATTTAATGAAATGCATAGCAATAACTTTGAAAGTACTGTTTGAAAATTGGGATACATGTGGGATTGGCACAGAGCGGATGCACTAGTTTTGATTAGTTAAACAATACCAACCATAAGTAAATAATAATTGGTGTAATTTGTAATCCATCATTTATATCTCGACTTTGTTTGGGTACAGTGAAGAAAACTGCACTGTCTTTGGGAAGCTGCACTTTCATACACATTGGCAAATGTCCGGACGTAACCGACATTTGTTTCCAGCTTAAACTACTCTGACAGCATAGGAAAAAAAAAAAAAAAAGTTGTGCTACTTACCCAGCCATATTGAATTATGAAATATTCCATTTTTGAATCCCCAAGCCCGTGCCTCTTTCAACAGGAACCCGAGTGTCCATAGGAGAGTGTAGAGGTGCATTCTGGAGCCCCTTTAAAGCTCAGCTGCTCCGTACAGATGTTTCCAAGCAGCTCTCTCCTTCTGCCCCCTGTGCTACCGACAGCGCTTTATACCAAACACACACACACACACACACACACTGACTCATGCCTCTGCTTTCTGCCCCTGCAAAGTCCTGTCAGTAACAATGGGCCAGAGAGGAGGGGAGGGGGTTAAGGAGGGTAAAAGGACCTGTGTGTGTGTGTGTGTGTGTGTGTGTATGTGTGTGTGTGTGTGTGTGTGTGTGTGTGTGTGTGTGTGTGTGTGTGTGTGTGTGTGTGTGTGTGTGTGTGTGTGTGTGTGTGTGTGTGTGTGTGTGTGTGTGTGTGTGTGTGTGTGTACAGCACCGTGTGAGAGGGTTTTCCCAGATGTTTTCAGAGCCTCCCACAGCTTCACTAATGAGCCGACTCACCACCAAGAACACATAACAGTTAGAATAGGGACTTTTAACTATTATCTAGTTACTTAAACCTGTTATTATTAATAATTATATTGTAAGAACAGAAAAAATTCCTAGGTATCATGTGAATTGAGTTGTTTAGGGGGAGGAATACACAGAAAACCATCCAATTTCAGAGCATTTTCAGCTTCTTTCAACTCCTTGTTTTGGTTTAAGACCTACAATTTAACAGTGATTGAGTAATAATTTTTATTTGAAAAAATATCACCTAGATTTGATTATTTTCCACATTAGCCAAGCGTAAACCTTATTTTGAGATATTTCAAATAGTCTCCTCCTGCTTATTCTGCATTTTCACTCCCAAGAACACTTGAAAACAGGTGGATGGAAACCAGCCTAATGATTCTAAAGGTCTCTTTTCATTCTTAAAAGCTCTGTTAAACTGACTATCTGCTGCCTTCTGCCTCAGACAGACACAGTTTAGACAACAGCAATAGAGACACAATTATAAAAGTAGTTGGTGAAAACCAGAACAAAGTTAAGAGAGAGAGAGAGAGAGAGAGAGAGAGAAAGAGAGAGAGAGAGAGAGAGAGAAAGAGAGAGAGAGTGAATGTTGGACTTGTACATTTACGAGGTGGTCATAAAAATTGTCTAATAATTTATAATTGCTAATGTCGCTCCATGTCTGCTGCCAGAAGAGGCAACTGTTCACTAACACATTCACCATAGCAATGTTATAAGGTAATCATACTAGTGTTGTTTTAAAAGCCCAATGACTGAAATTAATTCAAAAAAAGTAGGTACAAAACATGTCAAAGAAAGTTAATTATATATTTTAGTTTTATTCTAACAGCTCAGTGGCCAAAAAGACTTAGAAAAATGTTGGTTTACAGTGTGCCAAAGAAAATGGTGAAAACAGACAACTGCCTGGAGTCTCCATAAATTTAAAATCCGGTTATCCAGAAGAGATATCATGAAGTTATATCTCACACCAAAGGTCTGTTTAGTTTTCCTTATGGAAGGGAAGGCCTGTGATTTGTGGAGTTATTAACATGACTGTGGTTGGAAACCCCGAGGCAGGATGTATATAGTATAGTTTGTGGTTATACATATAATATCATACATTCGCATAAATACAGTCTTCGGAAGAACCACATTAAGTCACTGAATATCGGTGTTTAGATATGTTTTTAAAGAGCATCGCCTTGTAAAAAAAAAAATAATAATCTCGTTTGAAATGTGATATCTCCATATTTTTAGGAGTCCCAGGTTAATTTGAGAGGGCACACACACACACACATGCGCTCTCTCTCTCTCTCTCTCTCTCTCTCTCTCTCTCTCTCTCTCTCTCTCTCTCTCACACACACACACACAACCACACACACACACATGCGCACACGCACGCACGTACGCAAGCACCCATGCACACACACATACTCTCCCTCTCTCTCTCTCTCTCTCTCTCTCTCTCTCTCTCTCTCTCTCACACACACACACACACACACACACAAACACACAAAATCTCTCTCTCACACACACACACACACACACACAATCTCTCTCTCTCTCTCACACACACACACACACACACACACACACACACACACACACACACACACACACACACACACACACACTAGTGGCTAAAATTGTCCTGAATTGCTTCCAGATCATGGAGGAAATGATCTGTGCCTCTCCCATTCTAAACCCACACATGGAAAGTCCGTCTGAGACACAGTAATTGTGACAAACCGTAAAGTACAACTGCCTTTTAATTGGCCATTCATCATGATTTCCATGTGTCGTACAACTACAGCGGGACAAACTGGGGTGGGCACAGTCTGTATCATGATTAAAAAAACAATAAAAATGGCATTAAATTATTTATACTGCTGACGTCATGTCTGTTATGAAGGTAGGGAAATTAAAAATAATATAAAAATCATTTTAAATATGCTCAGAAATAGGAGGAACAACAGTAAAATGACAAGAGACAGAGAAGTGAAATTAAAATTGAGTTAAAACTGTTGTGACAGTTTTGAGGTCAATGAGTTTGTTTATGTGGTTATACTATGTGGGATAGCTGGTGTGAAACAAAGAGATGCATTTTGTTTTAATGGAGATGACGAAATAATTCTGAACAAAATGTAAGAGGTTAAAGATTAAAAGTCATTATAAAGTGCGGCATAGGCATTGATTTTTAAAATTAAAAAGGGAAGACTTCGTTAATAATGAGAGAAAAACTGTTTCACTAACACGGTGGATAACTTTGAACTAAAATACATGAGAAAGAATTGTCTATGGTGTTTGCAACTGTCAGTGACATCACTCCCATTACACTTAGTCATTTTGCAATTGTTCCTAAAATATGACGTTGCTGCTCATGGGAATAAACCCTAATAAACCCTTATATCAAAAATCGAAATAAAGTTGATCATATCATATGTCAGCGTTTTGTTCATAACTTGTTTTTGTTGACGCCTAGTGGCAAAAACAGATATTGCATCTGGAAAGTTATTTGTTACAAGTTGATTTCCAACTTAATCTTTTAATATAAAACATTTGCCAGAGCTTAACAGTAAAGGTTATAGGTTAAATTGGCTGTATCAATGAGATTTAACTATTAGGAAATAATCTACGGTACATTTTGGAGACTTTTCCCGGTAACATGTGGTCAGCTTGATTACAGCGAAATGACGTCACATTCTCCCCTACATGTCCAACACGTTTCTGAAGCAGAGGGTTTTTTACTGTTTGGAATCTCTCACTCTCTCTCTCTCTCTCTCTCTCTCTGTTCCTCTCTCGCTCTCACTCTCTCTCTCTCTACCCATCTCTCCCTCTCAGTCTCTCTCTTCCTCTCTCTCTCTCTCCCCATCTCTCGCTCTCTCTCTCCTCTCTCCCCCCTCTCTCTCTTCCTCTCTCCCCATCTCTCTCTCTCCCACACACACACTCTCTCTCTCTCTCACTCTGTCTTTCAACACGATTCAAAAAGCTTTATTCGCATGACTATTGTGGAAAACAGTATTGCCACATCATGACATGAATTAGAAATAATAACAAATTACAAATAATAACAAATACAGTACACCAACCCCCCACTTCACATGGCCTGTTACAGTAACTACAAACGGCCCAGATGGGAACAGAATAGATGGGGAGAGAGAGAGAGAGAGAGAGAGAGATGGGGAGAATAATAGAGTCTTTGTTTTCTTTTGACTGTATTTTTTTCTGTTTGTTTTGTGTAATTCTGACCAGCTGTTCTGAGGGACTTCTATGACTTAACATCCTGGCACTGCACGGGTGTATATGTGTAACTGTAAGTGGAGGTGGTTCGCTCTGGTGGTCTATGACACACACACACACACACACACACACACACACACACACACACACACACACACATGAACACACACTCATGCATAAACACACACCCACACACACACTCATACAAACCCACCCTCTGCAGTGTTTAAAGGGAGATCCATCCTGCACATAAAATCTCATCAAACATTGCTATATTTCATTTTAGATGAAAAAAAAACTGCAAAGCCCAAAAAGCATCAAGATAAAAATGCCTTGGTATAACTTTGTGGAACGACACACATTTAGAAACCAGTTTAGGTCCTGTGTGCCCATTCATAGACACAACTTTTCCAGGATGTTTACGATGGGAGAAGCGAGCAACTTGATACGTTGCAATAAAATATTCAACATAACACCCAAGTGACATGGTGGGGACTTTACTTACTTAAAGGCCTACTTCACCAGTTTGAATATGAAGGTGTATTGAATTCTGAGATCCTATGTAGTATAAATGTGCGAAAAAAATTAAAATCGGTTCATCCTAGCCTGAGAAAAGGCAGAAAGAGTGTTTTTTTTAAGCCTATATTTCTCTTTCTCGTGACATCACAGAAAGAGAAATATAGGGTTAAAAAAAACTTACTTTGTAAATATTACTGTGATGTCTTTTACTGTGACATCACAGTAATATTTACAAAGTACGTTTGTAACGGATTTTAAGGTTCGGAACGGGCTAAATATTTAATTTTCAAAGTGAATCTGGTGCCTGATGCTGCTGTTTTTTTTGCATTAAATGTGTTCCTGTCATTAAGTTGCATGAATGAGTTTTTACTGGCGTATGCAAACGCTGACATAACAAGACAGACATGTGAGGGACACGGATGTATTTCCATCCAACAGTTGTTTTAACTCCGTGCCCTCTATAACCTGGTCTATGGCACACACACACACACACACACACACACACACTCATGCATGAACACACACACACACACACACACACACACACACACACACACACACACACACACACACACACACACACACACACACACACACACATGCATGAACACACACACACACACACACACACTCATGCATGAACACACACACACACACACTCATGCATGAACACACAAACACACACACACACACACACACACACACACACTCGTGCATGAACACACACACACACACACACACACACACACACACACACACATACACACACACACACCTGCTGACTGTGAGGGTAAAGTGAAGGGATCACTGAGGTCATTGGGGCTGGGTCTTTATGGTTTTGGGCGAGACCTCTTCGTTCCAATTAAACTTTATAGCCAATGTAAACTTGTTCTAAAATCCAGGTTTTCTCTATAACGTTAAAACAATTAAGCAAAAATCCAAAACACACATTGTGGGGAAGACCCTGTTCTATTACATCATGGCATTTTGAATATACTGAGCACAAAGGCAGCTACGTTAAGAAATGTTTTTCCCAGTTTGGTGTTGAAGAACTTCAATTCTACACTGCCCAATACCTTTGTGAGATAGACCTTGTTGTCCTACATACAGTAAGTGTTGGACATTGTCACTGTCTCTCATTGACTTTATAGCCAAATGTATTAAATACAGTAACTGAATATAATCCAGGAATATTTTTGTTCAAATATGACAAGAAATGATAGGCCTAATATGATTTACATATACAGCACCGGTAAAAATTAAGAGACCAGTCTGGATTTTTCTTAAATCTTCATCTCTACATTACCTAATGCAAATGCTCTTAATGACAATATTTTAAATGTGAATTTGGTAGAAATGTTGTCAGTAGTTTATAGAATAAAACCAAAATGTTTATTCTACTCAAACATATGCCTTCAAATAGTAAACCAAGAGACACTGAATATTTGGAGTGGTCTCTTAATTTTTTTCCTAGAGCTGTTTATTGCTCCCACAACAAGGGGATGACAAAGATGCATTTTATTTCAAATCCACATACGGCATTAAGCTTTGTTGTGAACCAAAGCAGACTTTCTAACCTCATTGACATCACTGTGGGGAAACAGGTGACTTCTATCAAGAGCCAGTCTGGATACCATTAAGGATAACTCAGCCATTACCACTGGCACTATGATAATAACAGACTTCCTCTGCTTTGACCAGTCACAAAGAGCTTTTACTGTATGAAGGTGGTGGCGCCTCCTGGTGTTCACAGACTAAACCTGAAATACTGTCCCTGCATTCTGAAACGCATACTATTTCTTTTTCCATTCTACATACTACATCTGACCATAAAAATAATCTAGTTAGGATGCAGTAGGCATACACTTGGGACATACTTTTACTTGTTTATTTCAACATATTATTGCGCCTTGATCTTGCCTCTTGCTTTTATATCCATTGCATAACCATTTGTTTTCATATGGAGGCTCAGACGATGTGACGTCACTCAAGGTGCGCACTGGATTATGGGTCAGAATCGGTCAAATAGGATGCTGTTTTCAACAATAAAAATCTTGCCGGATGTAGTAGACATCCAGGTATTTCTAACCATCCTAAATCTGGCCACAAGAATCGACAACATCCTAAATCTTTTTTCTACCATACTAAATAGTAGATAGTATGGGTATTGGAACGCAGGGAGAGTCTTCTTCTTCTTCAGAAACTAAACATGACCAATAAACATTAAAACTTTTTCGAAACTGGTGGAGGAAGTATTCAGATAATTTACATATGAAAGCACCAGTACAACGGTTAAAAAATACTCATTTGCAAGTGAAAGTCATTTCAAATTGTACTTGTAAGTTAAATATCTACTTGTGACTTATTCAGAGATGGTTTTCTAAGCTCAGCTGTTTAGTGTCTCTATAGCAGTATTGTTTATACTCTGTGGTCAGTCCTAGTGGCAACCATGAAGTATTTGATATGATAATTATCAAGCCAAACATATTTTCCTTGCCCACATATTTCTGCTCTGACAGCACATTCCCTGCGTTCCAATCCCCAGAAATTGATTTAGAATGTCCCAAAACATGCATGTCAGATGCAGTATTCAAAAAAAAAAATACCAGGATGCCCGAATATATCCGATAGCATTTTACAGTATGGAAACCAGCACGCTTGAATATGTATTACAGTAAAAACAAAAAGTATGTTGCTCATTTGGAACGCAGGGACAGTTTCACATGAGCCTAAAACAGTGTGAATGGAAGTACGCCTTCATGGCTAAATCTGGCACATTTACATGTTGAGCTTTGGTGCTCATGTTTAGAAGTCTGCGCTGTCCCTTCTAAATAAAGAAATCTAAAAAATAATAAATAAAGAGTTCATCCGTCCAGTCACTAGATGGCAGCAGAGGGCAGGATAATGAGGATGGACAACACAAACATTACAAACATCTCCCACTCTTCTCTGAAGATTTTCAACTAGATGTTGGATCATGGCTGCATGGATTCACTGTCATTCTGAAACAGTTTATGAGTGGAGCAATAATTACAGCTAATTAGGTCCGAGTAAGGTTGCAATCGTTGTTGTTCAGGAAGTTAAATCTATATGTTCATCCAAAAATGGAAAGGGTCGAACAATGGAAAAATTGTCAGAACAGTGTCAAACATTTTTGGGAATTATATAAGAACTGAAATTATTATAAGAACACTGACTTGGCGTTTCCTTTATTTTGTCCATTTCACCTCTATTTAAAATCCAATCTTCTATAGAGTTAAATATGTAACACTATCAAACTAAGCTGAACCGGTGAAAACAAAGATAAACACTATAGTTAAAGCAGTATTCCTGGGACTGTCCATTACATCATCACATGCATTTCACAGCAGACACACAGACAATGGTGCATTCACTGACAGCAGGTCACAGGTCAAAACATTGTGACTTTGTGACAATGTGTTGCTTTACACGGTTCACTGAGCATTAGTTAAGGACAAGGTCTGGATGTGTGTGTGTGTGTGTGTGTGTGTGTGTGTGTGTGTGTGTGTGTGTGTGTGTGTGTGTGTGTGTGTGTGTGCATGTGTGTGTGTGTGTGTGTGTGTGTGTGTCTGTGTGTGTATTGTGAGAGCGAGTGTGTGAGGTCACAGCTAGTCAGTGTTGTGTTCATGGAACCGTGAGGGCGTAGGACTCGGGGGAATCATGTGAAATAAACCTCCCAACCCCCCAAAGAGTTGTGTCAGCTTTAAGATCATCCATTACAAAACAGTGATGAAAAAAATTAAAGAAATTAAATGAAAATGAAAACAAACAGGGATGCGCCGGATATAAAAGCAAGAGGCAAGATCAAGGCGCAATGTTATGATGAAATAAACAAGTAAAAGTATGTCCCAATAGTATGCCTACTGCATCCTAACTGGATTATTTTTATGATCAGGTGTAGTATGTAGAATAGAAAAAAGAAAGAGTATGGTTGCGTTCCGAATCGCATACTTTCTACTATATAGTATGTAGAAAAAAGATTTAGGATGTCCCGATTCTTGTGGCCAGATTTAGGATGGTTAGAAGTACCCGGATGTCCTACTTCATGCGGCCAAGATTGTTAGTTTTGAATACTGCATCCTATTTGGGCGATTCTGACCCACAATCCAGTGTGCACGTGAAGTGACGTCACATCGACGAAGCCTCCATATGAAAACAAACGGTGATGAGACGGATAGAAAAGCAAGAGGCAAGATCAAGGCGCAATGTTATGATGAAATAAGAGAGTAAAAGTATGTCCCAATGGTATGCCTACTGCATCCTAACTAGATTATTTTTATCGTCGGATGTAGGCTAGTATGTAGAATAGAAAAAAAGAAAGAGTATGCGATTCGGAACGAAACCTATGAGATTTGGAACGTAGACCTTGTTCTCAAAGCTGTCAGTGACTAACCCCACTTCCTTATTGAACAGCCAATGAGAGCAAAGCACTTGTCTAGGTGTGGCCTTCATTTTAAAATTTCAATTCCTCTAAGCAGTAGATTTGTTTGACCAAGAAGGGTTCAAAAAATGCAGTGGTCATGGAAAGATGCCGTGTTGAGTAGAATAAAGCAGAAGGATGATACGAGCCAAAACAGGGAAGAAGCAAAATGAAGGAAGTGAAATATCAAAGTTTTCAACAAAAAATTCTCCAGTATTTTTTTTTTCCTCAAAAAAGTGGGAAGTGTGAGAGAGGGAGGAGAAAGTATGACCTCAACTGTTCCACTATATTAGAGCATGCAGAGGAAGAAACAGATGTTAACTTACATACCGTTAGCCTCATAGCATATTGCCTAAATTATACTGTACTCTACTTTTACTCTACATCTACTCTATGCTACATCTACTCTACTCTACATCTACGTTACCCTACTCTATAACCCTTAAAATATGACTTAGGAAGTTATGCTATTAGGCTAACGAAAAGTAGGTGTAGAGTAGAGTAGATGTAGACGTAAAAGTAGAGTAGAGTAAATACTATCTATAGGCAATTCTGCTATGAGATATGCTATGATATGTTGCTTTGTATATCATTAAACATCATGTAACAAAA
>NC_137216.1:27971838-28056838 GCF_949987685.1 Ammodytes marinus
GAGAAGGGAGTGCAATTGGAGAGCACACACACACACACACACACACGCACACACACACACACACTCTCTCAACATATAAGAAAATGTATATCTTCACAAGAACCAACTCTCTTTAATATTCTCTGTGCAAAATGAAGGTAAGAAGTCTATTGCTTAGTAAATGTTAGTAGTACCACAATGCCAACAGAGCCACCTTTACAAATATCAAATATGTGCTTTTTTTAATAATAAACCTGTACATTTTGACATGATCTAACAGGGAGTGTGTTTTAGAGTCCCGCTGTGTGCATCGTTTATGCAACAACAACAACAACAAAAAAAGGCATTTTTAGTGTTTATAAAAATATACAATTATAAGCCAATGTCCTGTCTGCTCTGTACAAAGAATGGAGTGCTGGTCTGAAAGCTATAGTGCGCAACTTTTTTCTATATTTATAAATGAATGTCGGTGTCATTCAAGCCATCACCAAATAAATTGACACGAAGTTGATTAAGCCTAATATCAGCTCCACAAAACTCTCTCTGTATTTCTCAGTATGGCAGCGTTTACAAACTGGTGCTGTAGGAGCTCAAGAAAAATCCCAAGAAGAGCCCAAGAAATGTTTCAGTTGTTGATTCTACTGCTAAGAAAAAAACCTGGACGTACAGCAGAAGGTATAAAATCCATGCGCCATCACTGAAGGCTTTACCTCATGTAGATGCACCGACAGTGTTGTTGGAAATACTCAGAATTCCTCATGGGGGAAACAGAAGTTACGCACTATAGCTTTAATGTGGTTGGAGTTATGGTTTGTTCACGTGAGACAGTTTGGTTATTTTGTATAACTGCAGATTGCAAATTCACCGCTATCTCTACTCTCTCTCTCTCTCTTTATCTAAACAAGGGCCCAAGAGTTCATTTTTTCGTGTGCTCGCCCATTGATCACAATTGTTGTCAGTGAAAGATACACTCGGACCAAGAAAAAAAAAAAAAAAAAAAAAAAAAAAAAGTCACGTCACTTTCTGTCTCTTCTGGGGCTCCAATCTCCACCGCAAAAATATTTGAAAAAAAAAAAAGGCCACAAAAAATCCCACCAATCGGAAAAACATAGTCTAGTTCATTTCTCTTCTGTTGTGAATCGTGGTAGAGGGGTGAGTGTGTCCATTCCCCCCCCCCTCCTCCCCCAAAGCGCTGTGTGTATGTGTGTGTGTGTTGGACCGGTCCTGCCGAGCCCCTGTACCCCCCATGGATCAGTGGACATCTCCGTTGTAGGACTTCCCGTACATGTTGAAATCTGTCTCTACAAAGTGAGTGGAGACGGGCTGCTTGTACAGAGGGTTGGAGGCCTAAAGATGAGAGAGAGAGAGAGAGAGAGAGAGAGAGAGAGAGAGAGAGAGAGAGAGAAAAGTTAAAGGAGGGGTAAGGGATTCTTGAGAAAGTTTGTTGTCAATATCTCGACATGACTGTGGGTGCAATGAAAAAAAAAATTAAAGTGTTAATAAACAGCCTAGGCTATGTAAACATAGATAGATTGATAGAGAGTGTGTGTGTGTGTGTGTGTGTGTGTGTGAGTGAGTGAGTGAGTGAGTGAGTGAGTGAGTGAGTGAGTGAGTGAGTGAGTGAGTGAGTGAGTGAGTGACAGACAGACAGACAGTGTGTTAAAGTGTCATCCTCACCATCTCGTATCGGGCTCTTGATCGTGCGCTCTGAAAGTTAGCGAACTCTCTGCGGTCGTGGATAGTGATGGCTGCCTTCCACACAGCCAGCAGCACCACGCCCACTAGCAGGATGCTACCAACCACCGCTAGCAGCACCATCATAGCATCAGGCCCACTGCCACACTCTGAGACAGGGGGAGAGAGGAAGGGAAGGTTAGACTTTGTTAGACACTGAAGGGTTTTATATCTAGAGGGAAAATTACCATTGTGCTGCGACAGTTTGGCATTTCTCTTGAAAATTCACTTCCTGATTTGATTGGTATTCTTTATTTTTTTAAATCTTTATTTATACAGGTAAATCCCATTGAGACTCTTTTTTTCAGACCTGTTCCTATTTACACGTAACCATTCACACACACATTCATATACACCGATAGCAGGCTAACTATTGACATTCACTCGCCCACAAAAACATTTAAAAAATAAGACATAAGAAAATATTGAGAAGGCATTTAGGAGATAATTTTAAAAAATATGAAAGGCAAGAGAGCAGGCAGGCAAATTGTTCAGTCAAAAAACGTTGAGCCTTTGACGTAACAGGTGTCATGAATCCAAGGTTTGAATAAAAGACTGTATAATACTTTAAAGCACTGTAAACGCAATCTAAAAAGGCACTTAAACTTAAACATCAATGTGGTACTTTAAAAAAGTAAAGTCATAGTTAGCAGCACTGACCGGGCTCTTTGAGGGCAGTGAGGATGGACAGGCCGCTGGCGTGTTCAGAATAGGTGAACTTCATCACACAGTCGCTCTCCGTCTTATAGAGACACAGCACCGCGCCGGGCTCGTCTTGTTCTGGGAGGAGAAGAAAAGAAAGAGAGGAAAATAACAAGTTTAAAATGAGTTCAAAAACTGAAAAGGCCGCAAAATATATTTTATATAAAAATTGACAAGTTTTTAAATTAGTTCAAAAACAGAAAAAGGCTGGAGAGTGTTTTTGCTTCGGTATATTATCTAATGTTGGATATGTTACAATCATATTTAAGTTAATTTTTTTAGTAATTCATTTGTTTAACTACAGAAGGACTAAATACAACTTATAATACTGCAGAGAGGGCAAAAATATCTTCCTGAAAAACTTTAGGTCTGTTTTCTTTTCTTTTTTTATATATACAATGACCGAAAACAACAAATTGCAAAAATTGCACTTTTATTGACTTATTTTTGTTAAATACATTCAAGCTTCCTTGCTGTTTGTGTTGATTTAGAGACAATATTCTTATTATCATGATTGAATCTATCTTATTTCATTGTTTTTTCTTCATTATGTAGGACCTCACTTCTTTTAAAAGTGGATGGCATGTGAAAACATAACACATGTGCATTGGAGAGCAATCGATCACGCAGCATATGGACACATCAAAGTGCACACATGTATAAAACATATGAACACATAAGCATTTTAACACATGGCTTAAAGCACAGAACAGCTGGTGTTTTGAAATAGATGTTATCATATTTTATTATCATCATCTTTCAAGGTTTGGCTTCTGGTTCAGGAAGACAGGGAGGGAGAAAGGGAGGGGAAGAGATTAAGCAATATTAAATTATTATTCAAGAGAAATCTCACACTGAGCCAAAAGAAAACAGAGCACATTTTTGAGCGATCATGACCGTCACATAACCGGAATATCTTTGCTGTGAAATCACAACTGAGTTAAAAAAATATTAAAAAATGTTTTAGATTTTTTATTATTTGATTGAGACAAAAAAAGCATATATATGTATTATTTTTTAGATATTTTTTGGGCATTTTTATGCTTTATTGATAGTGCAGAGAGACAGAGGTGGAATCGAACCCGGGTCTGCTGCTGTGCCTGGCCCGGGGGGGGACGCCCTACCAACTGAGCTAAGGGCGCCCCAAAAAAAGCATTTTTGAGCGATCATCACATTTTAGAATTTGCATTCCTTGATAGAGACACTGGTACTCTTGAGTGCCATTGTTTTTCAGTCAATTTTAACCCACCAAATACATTGAAGATATTATGTATCCATTCTAAAGCTGATACTTTACATTCTACATTTTTCGGGTGTCTAAGTGTCAGCTAATGTTTTTGTTGAAAAAAAAACAAGATTGGATGAGAGAATTGTGATCAATTCTTGAGAAGAACAATCGTAATTCACATTTAATAACATTTTAATCTCAATTCCAGGGTTCCAATTAAGTCCTGAATACTTAAAGGTGCTACGAGGAACTTATAAATATTTCTGAAACAGTCTCATTTTCCCTCTCATAAATGACATGTAACAGCAAACGAGACCATCAGTGCAAAGAATGATATTTTTATATAGTTTTTTCTTAATGCCTTTGTCATGGTTATACACTCACCCAGGAACTACAGCTGGTGTAGTAAAAACACTACCGCTTTAGTCCAAAAGGGGCGCAAGAACTAACACAAATTGAAAGTTCCTCGGAGCACATTTAAGTGAGAATGGTGCAGCCCTACCCCATAGGGAGGGTGAGGTCACTCCTGCCTCATGCATAAAGTATCTGGAATGTACATGTGAGGGTGTGTGTGTGTGTGTGTGTGTGTGTGTGTGTGTGTGCGCGTGTGTGTGAGAGCGTGTGTGTGTGTGTGTGAGAGAGAGAGTGTGTGTGTGTTCACTACATGTGGACTCCATTAGAGCGGTCAGATAACTGAGCTAGCCGGGGAATGCTTCAAAACACGTCAGTTCTGGGCCAGGGCCATGCTGGGATAATATGGACACACACACACACACACACACACACACACACACACACACACACACACACACACACACACACACACACACACACACACACACACACACACACACACACACACACACACACACACACACACACACACACACACACACACACACACACACACACACACACACACACACACACACACACACACACACACACACACACACACACAACCTATCTGTTCTGTGCTATATGGCAGGCGGCAACACAGTGTTTTTTATGAAGGCGATAAATCATTCTGTGCATTTTTGTAATACATTCCTTAACATCTCCCCGATTGTCCCCCTAAGGCTAAGAAGTTATGCATATAGAAGCACTTATAGTTAACTCAGTTGGATTCAGTCCTTCTGCTTTGTAAGGTGAGACATTGCAGATGAATAGAGTAACATTTTAAACTTAAAGATATCATCATGACATTTTGCTAGTTAATTACTTACGTTGACATCATTAATTTTTGTATTAAATATTTGTTTCAGAAAGTCGAAATTAAAGGGTGCTTGAAAAATCAATGTATTTGCCTAAAGTGTCTCACTTTGAAATGATGAGTGAGAGAGAGAGAGAGAGAGAGAGAGACAGACAGATAGAGAGAGAGAGAGAGAGAGAGAGAGAGAGACAGACAGATAGAGAGAGAGAGAGAGAGAGAGAGAGAGAGAGAGAGAGACAGATAGAGAGAGAGAGAGGTAGAGGGAGAGACAGAGAGAGAGAGAGAGAGAGAGAGAGACAGATAGAGAGAGAGAGAGACAGAGAGAGAGAGAGAGAGAGAGAGAGAGAGAGACAGATAGAGAGAGAGAGAGAGAGAGAGAGAGAGAGACAGACAGATAGAGAGAGAGAGAGAGAGAGAGAGAGAGAGAGAGAGAGAGAGAGAGACAGATAGAGAGAGAGAGAGGTAGAGGGAGAGACAGACAGACAGACAGACAGACAGACAGAGATAGGCAAAGCTATGTAGCATGTACACATGTTTAGTGGGTGGATTGTCCCTGCAGAATAGGGTTGTAATTGATTTTACACTTGAATAGAGTGAACTCTTTGAACCACAGTGATGAGGTGTGTTTGGGCTCGGCTGTAGTTTCCTGCTGTGTGAAGTCAGGATGTTGGAGGCCCAGAATGACACCTGCCACGTAATAGCATAAACATCAAGACGTGACGTGTGTGTGTGTGTGTGTGTGTGTGTGTGTGTGTGTGTGTGTGTGTGTGTGTGTGTGTGTGTGTGTGTGTGTAGGTGTGTGAGTGAGTGAGTGTGCGTGTGTTTGTGAGTGAGTGAATGAGTGAGTGAGTGAGTGCGTGTGGTTGTGTGTGTGCGTGTGTGTGCAGTTTGTCCAACTTGACAACTAGTTGGCTTTTCTTCTTTGAGAGCCATGTGTCATACTGTATGTATAACACACACACACACACACTCCACTTTACCAGCGCTAATTTCAAGTGCAACAGCGGTCCCTGATACATCATAAGGGTTTGTCACTAAGCGCTTTCACAAATTGCTTGTAGAATTTGCTTGTCTGTGTGACACATCATATTACATCTATCTGCTAGATGCTTTCGCCCAAAAGTGACTTAATATAAATTGTTCACACACACATGGGAGCAATCTGGGTTTCAGTGTTTTGCTCATAGACACTGACGGACAGAAAGAGCTTGGGGGATTATTTATCAACCTCATGATTGATGGCTGACCCGCCCAATCAAATGCAGCCTCCAAAGACACAAATTAATTATTTGAAATATAAATATAAATATCTTTTATTTTCATCATACAGCTCCGGAAAAAAATTAAGAGACCAGTCTGGATTTTTCTTAAATCTTCATCTCTACATAACTTATTGAAAATGTATTGGAATTTGGTAGAAATGTTGTCAGTAGTTTAAATTATAAAACCAAAATGGAACCAAAAATGGAAAGCATGTCTGTTGTACACTGGCAATGAATAAGGAGACCTAAAATTGTCTGTGTATTGGAATGCATCTTCTTAAAAAAAAAAAAATGTTTTAACTGTATCAGTAGCTGTGTATCTGTGTATCTGAATCTTATGGCAGTGGGGGCGGGACCTGATAAGCCTTTGGCTTCTCCTGCTTCCCTTCGGACGATAACACAAAGTAATATGTATGAATATGCAAAGAGAAAATTGTGTATTGTGTGTAATTGTCCGGAAGAATAATAATTAAAAAAATAAAATAAAATTCATTTGACTCAAACATATGCATATAGTAAAACGAGAAACACTGAACATTTGGAGTGGTCTCTTAATTTTTTCCAGAGCTGTATGTGGCATTAAAGGTCGAGTCAGCGATCCTGTCAAAATCACTTTTGGTCAAAATGAGTGAATATCTCCTCAAGATCTACTACCTGTCCATACTGAGTGTGCAATGACATTTTTTTGTTGGTGTTAATACACAGCCTAGGCTCTGTAAACGGGCACGTTGCTAGCCAAGTTTTTTTTCTTCAGCAAACACACAGTACAGACAGGTAACGGATAGTGAGGAGATATTCACTGATTTGACAAAAAGTGATTTTGACAACAACAAGCGTTCTCCATTTACAGTACAATGACATGATACATACTTCATGATACTGCACCGAACTGATGCCATTTTGAATTGCACTCATCCATGTTATTATTCCATTATCAGTGTATAAATGTTTCAAATATGGCTATACTTTGGCCGTCACACACACACACACACACACACACACACACACACACACACACACACACACACACACACACACACACACACACACACACACACACACACACACACACACACACACACACACACACACACACACACACACACACACACACACACACACACACACACACACACACACACACACACTTACTGTACTCTGGCAGGACTCCACACTATGAGCACGAAACGGCCGATAAAAAGTGACAGAGGAAGAGTGGTGTAATGTGAAAAGGGAAACCGTTACAGATGTGAATACTTTTTTTTATGCCAGCCAGCTGTTCTGTGTGTGTGTGTGTGTGTGTGTGTGTGTGTGTGTGTGTGTGTGTGTGAGTGTGAGTGTGTGTGTGTGAGAGAGAGAGAGAGAGAGAGAGAGAGTGTGTGGCTTTGTGTGTGTGCGTACAAGTGTGTGTGTGTGTGTGTGTGTGTGCGTGCATGCGTGCGTGCGTGCGTGCGTGCGTGTACTCACTGAGTGTCTCCACGGTGATGATTTCATCCTTGCAGAGGCGCTGGCAGGTCTGGTTGTCTGCGAGTCGTCCTGAGTCAAACAGTCTGCACTCTATACACTCCCTGGAGCAGAGACAAGACAGTTTAATACAAGATAAAACTAACACTATATTAGTTCTCTTTTTAAAAATGTTTTACAGCTTCATTTAATCTATCAGATACATACATTACAAACAGAGATACATACTGTTTTTTTATAGTAAAATTTGAGTAAAATTCAAGCACCTTTCTACCAATTTCAGAATAAAAGTTAAACTTTTTCAATAATACCAAAGCTTTAGAACATATATATGGGCGGAAAAATGCTTGCTTGTGATTTCATGTATTGTCCTTTCTTTAAAATGGAAGGGTATTCATATAATGTATATTTGCAATAACCTAATAAAGCTATTGAATAATGAAGGTATAGGGGTAACATTTTTTTTTGCAGGACCCTCCACACAATGCAAACCATTTTAAATCCTACCAGGTATATTGGTCAGAATTCTCGTCAAAATATCTCATTACACTTAAAAAGGTAGAGTCATTTTTTCTAAACTAGACTAGTATTTTATTGACGATCTCTAAGTCAGTCTGTTCAATAAGGAGAAAATCCAGCAATTTTCCAGTAATGTCTTCAGATTTCAGGCACATTTCTAACCATGAAAACACCATATTTAACGCTGTGAGAACTCTGCGGATACCATCTAACTGGTCATACTACTGCAGCGGACACACACAGCCGTCATGACCCCGTCTGTTAACTCCAGTCAGTTCAAAGATCAAAGGTGGTTCCATAAAGATTGGGCCTTTTGCTTTGGAATAAATGTAGCCATGTGCTTGTTTGGAGTAAGTGTAGAGTCTGTTTGAGAGGACACAGCAGTTACATATTCCCTTTATAAAGGGCGATTCTCTTTACAATTTTTTTTTTATATAGCTATATAATTTTTTGACTTTTTTTTATGCCAGCTAAATGGTCTGTTTGCGTGTGAGTGTGTGTGTGTCTTTCTGTGTGTGTGTGTGTGTGTGTGTGTGTGTGTGTGTGTGTGTGTGTGAGACTATGTGTCTCTTATTAGACAGTTTGGAGAGACAGACATGAAATGGGGCAGAGAGGGGAATGACATGCAGAAAAGGACCACGGGTCGGATTCGAACCCGGGTCTGCTGTGAAGAGGACTGAGCCTCTTGGGGGGTGGGTGTGTGTGTGTGTGTGTGTGTGTGTGTGTGTGTGTGTGTGTGTGTGTGTGTGTGTGTGTGTGTGTGTGCCACCACGAGCGCCCCCTCTTTACAAGACTTCTGATAGACATTTATCGCCCTTTTCAAAGAGCTTTCTGCCATTCTGAGTGATGCAAGTTTAAACAGTTTAATTGCTCAGGGCCACAGATGGCATGGGAGTTATCTGAACATCTCTCTCATGTGTTGGTCCTCAAAGCAAAAGATGAGTCCATGAAGGAGTGAGTTATGTGACGGTTTGGACAATAGTTTTGGACTTCAAATGTGTTTTATGGTTTGACCTTTTCACTGGTTAGCAGATTTCTGTGGAAAAAATGTCTGCCCCTTGTCTCAATTCTCCATGGTGGTTTTTCTCAGAAATTGAACCTATCAGCTTCCTCTAACCCATGGTCTAAACTCGGAAAAAGGAACTGTATATATAGGACAATGCTTGTTGTCACCAATGCTATCAACATACCAGTTTACAGAGCCTAGGCTGTGTGTTTAGTCAGATTGTTTTCAGCACAGACAGACAGACAGACAGACAGACAGACAGGCAGACAGACAGACAGACAGACAGACAGACAGACAGACAGACAGACAGACAGACAGGCACGAACGCACGCACGCACGCTCTCTCTCTCTCTCTCTCTCTCTCGACCGGAGACTCTTTTTCAAGGGAGACCTGTTCCCATTTACACATTACATTTACACACACACATTCATACACCGATAGCAGGCTAACTATCGGCTAGTGTCCTGCCCAAGGTCACAACAACCATGACACAAGTGGCAGGGCAGGGATCTAAGTTGATCATTTCAGGTGTGTGTCCCTTCATTAGACTTTTTTACCTCTTAGTACCACATGCGTCGGGGCAGGTGGGGCATTTCTCACAGGTGTCTCCGAACGCGCCCGGCTCGGAGCACTGACAGCGGCCGCACACACAGCTGCCTCGCCCGCTGCACATGCGCCCGTCGTCAGACACACACGCAGACGTCTCGGTGGAGCAGTTACAGTTGTCCCCGATGTAACCGGCGTGACATTTACACTCTCCACAGTGGCATTCACCATGACCTGGAAGAGGGAAGAGGGTAGAGAAGGTCAGCCATTTTGAATATTTTTAATATATACACCGATACACTCTTTTTTTTTGTTTTCACACAATATATTTATTAGGGGGCCAAGCCCGAGTAGGGCTGGGACCGCGTTTTGCAGAGCAACGCGGTTCCCAAGCCCTGCGGGGCAGGGAACCCTATTGTTTTTGTTGGGCCTTTTATTCCTATTCCTATTCCTTACGTTTTTGTTGGGCCTTTTATTCCTATTCCTATTCCTTACGTAAAAGTGGTGCTGCAGCCCAAACCGTAAAGGGTTGGGACATGCCACTTGCATGGCTTATCCAGGTCCGTGCCTGGTACGCAGACACAAAAATTCAGACATCCCGGCCACAAGGTGGCGCTACAACAAAGGAAAAGGCGTTTTGGGCTATAACTTCCGCACCGAAAGTCCGACAGTCAAAAACTTTATATCCACAGATGCCCACAAGTCAGCTGCATCTTTTGAGATAGGCCACGCCCATTTGCGTATATATACATTTTTCGCCACATCGCAAAAACTGTGTCGGTCACCAAAACATACTCCTCCTACAGTTTTCGCCCGATTTGGACGAAACCAAAAGCATTATGCTCTACCGACTCCCACGAGCAAAAGTTGGTCAAATAATTTTTCTACGACCATCGGAAGACCAAACGGTAGCGCTTTCAAGATTTGCGAAAATCCCTTAAAAAAAAAAAAAAGAGGGATTTTCTTGAAACTCAAGCGAGACTATCATGGGGCATACCTGAGCCTATGGCAAAAATATGGGAAATAAATTTTAATGTGGGCCGGACTTATTAGAAAAAATAGTTTTTCAATTTTTTTGCCTGTTTTCGCCATTTTCTAAGTCTTTAGGCGGGAAAATGGGAAAATTCAAAAAAGTGTCTTTACAATGGAGAGGTTGACAATTTGATTTTGCTATAACTCCCCAACCGAACATCGCACATTCAAAAACTTGACATCCACTTGTTTGGTACATTGAGCTGCATCTTTCTATCTAACGTAGTTTTGCGAATGTCATCCATTGGGGGCGCCAAAACCACAAAAAGCAAAGAAAACGCGTTTGGGGCTATAACTCCCACACCGAACATCGCACATTCAAAAACTTTACATCTCCGGATTCCGTGAAGCGAGGGGCCGGCGCCGCGGACGACGACGCCCGATCCCGAGTCGCGTGGGAGGCTTGGCCCCCGTTCACAACTGCTTGCAGTTCTAGTTAGGGGGCCAAGCCCGAGTAGGGCTGGGACCGCGTTTTGCAGAGCAACGCGGTTCCCAAGCCCTGCGGGGCAGGGAACCCTATTGATCTTGTAGGGATTATTATTATTATTATTATTATTCCTATTCCTTACGTACAAGTGGTGCTGCAGCCCAAACCGTAAAGGGTTGGGACATGCCACTTGCATCACTAGTTCAGACCCCCGGTCTCTCAGCATACAAAAAAATTCAGACATGCCGGCCACTAGGTGGCGCTACAACAAAGGAAAAGGCGTTTTGGGCTATAACTTCCGCACCGAAAGACCGACAGTCAAAACCTTTATATCCACAGATGCCCACAAGTCAGCTGCATCTTTTGAGATAGGCCACGCCCATTTGCGATAGGATAGATATTTTTCTACGTCGCAAAAACTGTGTCAGTCACCAAAACATACTCCTCCTACAGTTTTCGCCCGATTTGGACGAAACCAAAAGCATTACGCTCTCCTGACTCCCACGAGCAAAAGTGGGTCAAATAGTTTTTCTACGACCATCGGAAGACCAAACAGTAGCGCTTGAAAGATTCGCGAAAATTCCTTAAAAAAAAAAAAAAAGGGGATTTTCTTGAAACTGAAGGGAGACTATCATGGGGCATACCTGAGCCTATGGAAAAAATATGGGCTAGAAATTTCTATGTGGGCCGGACTTATTAAAAAAAAGAGTTTTTCAATTTTTTTGCCTGTTTTCGCCATTTTCTAAGTCTTTAGGCGGGAAAATGGGAAAATTCAAAAAAGTGTCTTTACAATGGAGAGGATGACAATTTGATTTTGCTATAACTCCCCAACCGAACATCGCACATTCAAAAACTTGACATCCACTTGTTTGGTACATTGAGCTGCATCTTTCTATCTAACGTAGTTTTGCGAATGTCATCCATAGGGGGCGCCAAAACCACAAAAAGCAAAGAAAACGCGTTTGGGGCTATAACTCCCACACCTAACATCGCACATTAAAAAACTTTACATCTCCGGATTCCGTGAAGCGAGGGGCCGGCGCCGCGGACGACAACGCCCGATCCCGAGTCGCGTGGGAGGCTTGGCCCCCGTTCACAACTGCTTGCAGTTCTAGTTGTAATTGTTTTTCACAACACACATAAAGAAACACCTGCACCATCACAACATACAAAAACACAGCAAAAAAAAACCAAAAAAAAAATATCCCATGTTCACTGAAAACGTTTTATACATTTCAGTTCCGGTCAAATTCTGATACCTGGATTTTGGATTTCTGTTCATAATAATCTAATTGTAATGAATTGTATGTCTTATTATATGATGCTTTGGCAATATGTTTTTAATTTTGTGTCAATGAAGCTTGTTGAATTACACATAAAGTAAAATTAACCTCTTAAAAACTTGTATTATCACCTTTTCTAACAAACACAGCGAGCAGGCAGCAGCATAGTCACACATACACACAAACAGACGTTACACAAAAATATTAAGAACAAAGAACAGCAACTAAATTAGCTTGCATTCAAACACAAGAGCTGTAGTTAGTTCAGCTAGTCGAATTTTCAATAAGTCCTTTAAGGTGATACAGGGGTTGAGGTCAGGGCTCTATGTAGGCCAGGCACGTTCTACCACTTCAAACTGGGAAAAACGTATTGTGTCGGTATGTGTGTACTTTTGAGAGGCTTTTTCAAATGTGTACTATTCATGTCACAATGGTGAGCACACACAGAAGCTATGAGGAATGCTGTGGAAATGTTTGACACTTAAAACCAATAGGAAATAAATTACAAACTGGGAAAAAAAAATGTCTTTGTGGTTCTGGCTTTGTGAAGGGGGCGTTGTCATGTTACAAACAGAAAGCGTTTCCACAAATACAGTAGCACGCGATTGGCCACATAATAGTGTATCGCAAGCTGCTACATGCAACAACTTCTGCCAGTAACCAGAGATTTGTAAGCCGAACCAATGTCAACACCCTCTGTATCTGTGTGTCTATTCTATTGAGTTGTGGAAAAATTCATATAAAAATGCATAGTTTTAGTCTAAAAAATTTAATTTTCTTACATAGTTCAACTAATAACATAACATATTAAATAGGACTATGCAAATAACGATAAAAAAAAATTAATTCATTTGGATATGTCCCATCCCTAAAAATGCTTCAAATAAGAAAATATAAACTCATTGCCACACACACACACACACACACACACACACACACACACACACACACACACACACACACACACACACACACACACACACACACACACACACACACACACACACACACACACACACACACACACACACACACACACACACACACACACACACACACACACACACACACACACACACACACACACACACACACACACACACACACACTTTCCTCTTCCTGAGAGAACTGTTTAACTATTTGACCTTCCTCTGCAACAGTCAAACAACTGGAGCAGCTGTTGCTTTACAGCGCTGAGCGAATCCAAATCTCACACCACGACTGAACACACACACACACACACACACACACACACACACACACACACACACACACACACACACACACACACACACACACACACACACACACACACACACACACACACACACACACACACACACACACACACACACACACACACACACACACACACACACACACACACACACACACACACACACACACACACACACACACACACACACACACACTATAACAACTGGAGGCTTTTCCTTAGGGCTATCGGGTCATGTTGTAACTCTGATTTGTCTCGGTCGTTTATTACCGCCGGGCATTTTCACGCTAGTTGTTGAAAGACCCTCCACACTGCAAAAAATTCTCACCAAGTATATTTGTCCGATTTCTAGTCAAAATATCATTGACATTTTGTATAGGACACAATCACCTAATCACCTAACAAGCAACATTTCCCAGATATAGGGTAAGTACATTGACTGGCTAACTATTACAAAAAAGCTCTTCCTATTCCCAGTAGCACATGCTCAATATGAGTATTTCTAGCTATATCTCATAAATGCTAAAATATTACTTAATAATCCTGTTTTCAAGATGATTTTTTTCCAGTGCAAAAACCACATTCACTGGTCTGCTATCTATACCCCAAAACGATAAGCAGCGGACTGGCAAGAGACAGACTGACAGCTACGAGGTCAAATCCAAGAATTCCTGCTCTCTCTCTATCGGTAGAAATATGCAGAACAATCGCAGGGAAAAAACATAAATAAAATAAAATAATATTTAAAAAAATGTACTGAAAACATTTCCCAAAAATGCATCAATTTTAAATGAAATTCAAAGTCATCATAATAACATATTTTCAGATGGTGCAATTTGCAAATTGATTAGCTCCTTCATAACTCCTTGACACGCTTAATTTTTCACACTAGTTGTTGCACCACAAACACCACATTCATTGGATAAGCAGTGGACTGACAAGAGACAGACTGACAGCAACACGGTCAAATCCAAGAATTCCTGCTCTCTCTCTCAATCGGAAGAAATATGCAGAACAATCACAGGAAAAAAACACATCAATCACATCTGCGCCGTGTCAAGCTAACTGACTGAGAGGCTCAGCTGCTGGGCTTGGGACCGTCCTGTAAACTGTTCTGACACAATCCCCCCTGTGCGTCTGAGCTGTTGTTAAAACGCAGCATGTGGCTTCATTAAGGAGCCTTGAACCGCACACACACACACACACACACACACGCACACACACACACACACACAACGATCCCCCGTGAACCCTACACACACTAGTGCTGTGGGAACTGTTCCTGGACTGATTCTAACAGACTATCAGACAGACAGACAGACAGACAGACAGACAGACAGACAGACAGACAGACAGACAGACAGACACAGACACAGACACACACACACACACACACACACACACACACACACACTTCCTCTATAATAAGATAATTATCTGAATCACGGATAATTGTTAGCTGCAGCCCACACATCAGTCAGTCATTGCTCAGGGGTGGGGAGTCAATATCAATCAGAAAAAAAAAATCTATTCTAAGGTATGTTAAAAAGAGCTTTTCATTGTAGTTAATTCTTCCAAAAACTGCCATTAAAAAAATTGGCAGTTTTCTAAGCAATTAAAATGGGGACAACTTGAAGTCACAATTGTTATATAACAGAAGAGTTGAGACTATGGAGAAAAATGGGTCAGGATTGGAACAACTATAAATGACTGCGGTTTTGTCTAAGGAGTGGCCGCTCCTTCTGTCCAACTATCTCTGTCCAAGGCAACGTGCTCTCATGACGGTCGCGCATGAGAACAATCAGATCTCTGCTGCTACTCAACCTCACAGAGACAAACACAGCCCATGATTCAACCCAGATACTCAGAGAGGTCACCAAATGAACAGGAAACGTGTGTGTGTGTGTGTGTGTGTGTGTGTGTGTGTGTGTGTGTGTGTGTGTGTGTGTGTGAGAGCAATGAGTGTCTAATCGTCGGTTGTGTAACGTACTGTCTGGACTCGCAGACGTGCAGTCAATTTTTTTCTATTCTTGCACGAATACCTCTTCCCTTTAATTTCTGTAGAACTGTGCATGTTTTAAAGCTATAGTGTGTAACTCATGTTCTGGGTATTTCCAACAACACTGTCGGTGCATCTACATGAGGTAAAGCCTTCGGTGATGGTGCATGGATTTTATACCTTCTGCTGTACGTCCAGGTTTTTTCTTAGCAGTAGAATCAACAACTGAAACATTTCTTGGGCTCTTCTTGTGGATTTTTCTTGAGCTCAGGGGGCGACACCTGTTTGTAAACACTGCCATACTGAGAAATACAGAGAGAGTTTTCTGGAGCTGATAGGCTTAATCAACTTTGTGTCAACTCATTTGGCGATTGGCTTGAATGTAACCAACATTCATTCATATGAAAAAGTTACACACTATGGCTTTAAATGTGGAATAACTGAGACTGAAAATGAATTGCTTTCTGTGTGGGTGAGAGTCTGGAGCACCACTCCCAAACCTCGACATGACGAGTGGCATGAGGCTGAGTCAGAGCGCCAGCCCTGGGAATGTGTCCTTAAATGACCAGGCATTCAGAGGGCGAATGAGTGTGTGAGTGTGTGAGTGTGTGTGTGTGTGTGTGTGTGTGTGTGTGTGTGTGTGTGTGTGTGTGTGTGTGTGTGTGTGTGTGTGTGTGTGTGTGTGTGTGTTGTATGTGTGTGTTTGTATGTGTGTATGTGCGCGTGTGTGTGAGCATAATAGAAGTGCAAGTGCAGCTGCTGTATTGACATCGGCTTATACAGTTCAACAAGTCCTGACGAGCTGCTAACAGGTCTGCTGTCTACAAGCACTCTCCTCTCCTCTCCTCTCCTCTCCTCTCCTCTCCTCTCCTCTCCTCTCCTCTCCTCTCCTCTCCGTGTTTGGTTAATAGACAATGCAGGTCTGTGCATACTTTTTCTCATCTACGGGAGAATAGAAAAAGAGCACACATTCTAAAACTGCTCTTGTTACCTCTTGATTTTACAGATACAAGTATTTATTTTTATTCTTTATGGCAAAGACTATTTGCACTGTCATAACAAATGTCTCTGTATGTGTAACTTTGTACCGTCATGCACCAAAGTGAAAATTCAATAAAAAAACTTGAATTACAAAAAAAAAAGAGAAAGGAGACATGTTTCCTTTTCTTTCAGTATGCACTTAAAAAAAGAATTTGAAATGTAGAGAATACACTTGACTGTTCAAGACTGTGTTAAAGTTGTCTACTAGAAAAATGGTCCTAGAAAGGATCCCAGCAAGTTTATGTTACTGGTAATACGATAGCAGCTCGAGTGTGTTATCACTGCTTCACTTAGAGCTGTCTACACACCTTGTCAGATTTCGGCAAGGTAGGTACACACTCTTTATCTACACACTGATAGTTTTGGTTCACAGCATATCTCTCTCTCTAACTTACTCAGAAAAAAAGAGAGAGAGAGAAAGAGAGAGAGAGAGACAGGGAAAGAGACATAAAGAAAGAGAGTGAGTGAGTGAGTGAGTGAGTGAGTGAGTGAGTGAGTGAGTGAGTGAGTGAGTGAGTGAGTGAGTGAGTGAGTGAGTGAGTGAGTGAGTGAGTGAGTGAGTGAGTGAGTGAGTGAGTGAGAAAGAGAATGAAAGTGAGAGGAAGAGTGAGAGAGAGAGTGAGAGAGGGTGAGAAAGAGAGAGAACAAACTGGAATTCTGACAGAAGAAAAAATGCCAGCACTCAACACAACACTGGCCAGCATCCGATTGGCCCTCAACATCTTCATGCCTTGATACAGATGTTTGGATCAAGCAACACAAGCTATTATTCACAGACGCCATTCCTTTAAGTCACTGAGTTGCCAAATCGCTCCATTGCTTCTGGCTGTATTGTCTCCACAGTGAGGCTATGGTGTTCCTTCATACATACACACAGTAAAAAAAACACACACACACACACACACACACACACACACACACACACACACACACACACACACACACACACACACACACACACACACACACACACACACACACACACACACACACACACACACACACACACACACACACACACACACACACACACACACACACACATTTGTACAGCTACACTTACAATAAACGCTGGCTATGATCAACACAGCTGCTGTGGACAGAGGAGGAGATATGGAATGTGTTCGGAACCTTCAGAGCTAAGACCTTCTAGCAGTGTTTCCATGACGTCGGTCCAGACATTTTAGTTAAGACTGGACAGACAGCACAAAGTTGAGACAAAAGTTGACTGTTTTTTCTATTTGGAAGCATATTATATTAGTATATATTATTAAAGTATATTCACATATCCAGAGAACTTGGAAGCAGGTGATTCAAGTATTCAAGGGTGTTTCAGTCAGTTTGAAACATATTTTATATTATCCATCCCTAGATAGAAAGAAAAATACAGCTGCGAGTTAACGCGTTTCTGTTAGCCACCAGATCGATGGAGGCCTGAGTGAGATTGTTGCCTAGGAGACCACCAGAGATTGGGAAAATCAGCATACAGCGCTCAAGAATGATCGTGTTAAAAATCAGCATGAAAAAGTATGCCTTTCTTGAGTGTTAAGAATAACATCGATGGTAACATGCTCTTTTAAAGGGGCCACTAAAATGTGGGCACTGTCCAGTAGTCCTTCCAAGTTATGTATACAATAGAGTGCCAATACATCTGGTACCTCGTACACCTTCCATAAACCCTGTACAGTACGGAATTATAAACAAAATGGGGAAAAAGTGTTATCTTTTCTTTTTCGTTTTTTTAGACTTTAACCTCACCGACAATAGTCCAGTCCTAAGGAAGCCTCATGCAGAATGTGGTGCTTTTATCAGCCCGGTAACAGTAATTCTGAAGATAATCAAGCCACTTGAATAATCTGGACGACAACAGATTTGAAAGAGCAGAAATAAATTTTAGCGCTACTAATTCACACAATCATGCATGAGGGAGAGGGACGTAATCAGAGCGTAGCAAATTATTTGAGCATAAAATCAAAAATGTGTTGACAAGTCGTTAAGGCAGCAGTCAATCCTTTTTTTTTTTTTTAAGATATTTTTGGGGCATTTTTATGCTTTATTGACAGTGCAGAGAGACAGAGGTGAAATGGGGCAGAGAGGGGAGTGACATGCAGAGAACGACCGCGGGCGGGAATCTGTCTGCTGCTGGGCCCGGCCCGGGAGGGGGACGCCTTACCAACTGAGCTAAAGGCTCCCCCAGTCAATCCTGCATATAATATTTTGCGCAGCTCTCAAATGTTGGCTAGCAGGTCGAGTAGTTTCATCTCACAAATCATTTGCCGATAACACACTTCCAGAGCCAGAGAAGTGTGTGAGGGAACGAGTGAATTAAAGCAGGAGAGGAAAGCAGTCAGTCAGAAGGGCTGAGCTCTCCCCCATGCTGCTAGCTGCCTCTGTGCACATCACTGAGCTAATTCACATCTTGCTCTGCTGCTGTAGGGGTTGACAGAAAAAATAACTAGAAATAAAAATAGAAAGAATAGTCTAGCACTTTCACTGACTTGCCTCTCAGTCATTCTCCATTCACTATGGAAACCAATGCAAATTAATAAAGCTCAAAAGCTATAGTGTGTAACTTTTTCATATAAATGAACGTTGGTTACATTCAAGCCAATCGCCAAATAAGTTGACAAAGTTGATTAAGCCTATCAGCTCCACAAAACTCTCTCTGTATTTCTCAGTGTGGCAGCGTTTACAAACTGGTGTCGCCCCCCCCCCTAACCCTAACCCAAAACTGATGCAGGAGCTCAAGAAGAACCCACAAAATGTTCCAGTTGTTGATTCTACAGCTAAAAAAAAACCTGGACGTACAGCAGAAGGTATAAAATCCATGCGCCATCACCAAAAATGTATGTAGATGCACCGACAGTGTTATTGTTATAACTCAGAATTCCTCATGGGAGCGACAGAAGTTACCCACTGAAAAATGCCAATGAATTGTACACACTGTACCTTTAATGCCAGTAAAAGCAGCAGGGTATAGCTTCAGAAGAACTGTGTAAAACTAAAAAGCTAAATATATATCCAAGATCACTCTACCTTCTGCACAACTTGTGGTTGGCACCCACACCTACAGAGGCCTCAACCCCCTAAAAATGTAACGTAAGATGAGCCACCCCACCATCCAGTTTTTAAAAGGCATAATTATGGGCTCAAGAATATATATAGTTCTCCAAACTCAGCAAAAAACTAGATACTGTGCCTTTAAAATGCATTCCTACATTTTCTGCCCGGAGACACGGATTTCGACATCACGTTTAAACAGGCTTAAATAAATATTCGGAGATTATACAAAGAGGAAATGAGTTTGCGGGGTTATTTTTGGAGTGTGTGTGTGTGTGTGTGTGTGTGTGTGTGTGTGAGAGAGAGAGAGAGAGAGAGAGAGAGAGAGATAGAAAATGTGTGTGTGTGTGTGTGTGTGTGTGTGTGTGTGTGTGTACGTAGGACAGTTGTTGGACCGTATTAATGCCAATGTGCCAGAGTGAGTGAAGGGCTCTATACAAGCAAAACAGGAGCTCAACTAATGCTGCCATCTTTTTTATATAAGCATTCAAAATAAACAGAATGTTCCCAGAGCAAATGTTATCTGACATCTGAAAGCAACAGAGCCTTTGTGCAAGTCCAAATATTTTCCTGTGTGCGATAGAGAGACACAAGAGACAAAAACAGACACACACAGACACAGACACACACACACACACGCACACACACACACACACACACACACACAAAAGACAGCTATCTGTGTATCAATATGTGTATGAATGACAGGTCTCCTTTGAAAAAGAGTGTCCTGTCTCAATGGGATTTACCTCTATAAATAAAGGTTAAAATGGCGCCAATACCCTTCCGTAGATACGTTTCACATGGCGGTCACAGTGAACTCAGTCACTCTCATTAAGAACACAGAGTCTGTTCTGATGTGGAAGCACTGGACAGGGATGGACCCACTGACTGTTGACCCACGCAGACTAACAGTCACTTCCTGCAGTCGCTGTCAAAGAACTGCCTCTGTGTGTGAGTGTGTGTGTGTGTGTGTGTGTGTGTGTGTGTGTGTGTGTGTGTGTGTGTGTGTGTTTTTGTGAGAACTTATTTGAGTTTTAGACCTTAATTGGCATCTCACTTTAGGACAAGTCTTTAAAGGGTCGTTTGAGGGTTAACACTAGGTTAGGGCAAGGGGCTAGGGAATGCATTATATCAATGAATGTCCTCACAGGTATTGCTGTACAAACGTGTGTGTGTGTGTGTGTGTGTGTGTGTGTGTGTGTGTGTGTGTGTGTGTGTGTGTTACTGTGTATGAAAAAACAACATAGCCTCTAACCTCTTAACATCTCCAGTTACAGTTTGAACCACTGCCCTATTTTCTGCTCTCAGCTGAGTGTGTGTGTGTGTGTGTGTGTGTGTGTGCGTGTGTGTGTGTGTGTGTGTGTGTGTGTGTGTGTGTGCGTGTGCGTGTGCGTGTGCGTGTGTGTGTCTGATGAAAAGCTTCAGTGAATATTTGACATACTTGCGGTGCTCCCCGGTTCGCCTGGATCTCAGAAACAATTTGGACATTTTTTGAGAAAAAAAAAAGAGGAAACAAGTCGGCCTCTCGGGAGGATTAAAGGCCTACAGGGTTCATTTCCTGTGCCTGCAGTTCATAATTGCCATAAATGTATATAATTACTTTAATAATGTTGCTATAAAAATATGAATAAGGGGTAAATGTTCAACCAAATTTGCAGGTTATAACCTTAAAGGGTACAGCATTCCTACTGTTAGGAATAAATATCTACACAAGAATTATTTTATTATTATTATTATATTATACAATATTTCTATTGGAGTTGGCATAATTCACCCGCTTCAGTGGTGGTCTTCGATACTGACAAGTTTCCAAATAGTATTAGGATTTTTTTTAAAGTACTTAAATGTAAGATGATACACAACTTAAAGCATTCCAGCATTTTAATTAATAGTACAAACAACATTCTAGTATGTCTGGTGTTGCTTCTTAAAGAGGACCTATGATGCTTTTTGACTTTTATGACCTATAAACGTTGTTATGATGATTCATAGTCATGCTTAACCATACTAAATTATCAAATAATGACTTACATGCATTTCGACGTATTCCCTGCTGACCGTCTGGGGTGTCTGTGCCGAGCACTAAACACTATTCTAGCCAGTCGAGAAGTCACGTGTTCAAAGCGGTCTACCCTTTGTAACTTTGTGACGTCGCATGTAACTTTGTGAAGTCAACACGCGGATGTTTCCATGTATGGTAATGCTGTCACTTCCCTGTTCGCGTCTGCCTCGCGTCTGCCTCGCGCCCTTATAGGTCCATGCTCGCGCTTCCCGCCACTGAAAGTGTTCCGGAAGGAAGGTAACCAATCACAACGGAGTGGGGTTTGCAGGAGGGGGGGAGGGTAGCGGAGATGGCCGATGCACAGGCGGAGGGAGCGGAGATTGCCGAAGCACACACACTCAAGTGTTGACAGGACGTGCTGGATCGCCAAAATAAGAGAAAGAGCTTCCCGAAAATCTACATAGTTTTTTGTGATGTGATTCGTGTCAGGTTGCTCTATAGCAGTGTAAAACAAGAAATTAAGACCAGAAAAGTAGTATAATAGGTCCTCTTTAAGCCCCGTTCAAACCAAAGATTTGCCTCGCAACGACTTGCAACGAGACGGTTTTAGAACGTCGCGGGGGACAAGTCGCAGCAGTGTGACCTGCTCGTTGCAGGAGTCGCAGAAGATTCAACATGTCAAATCATCAGGTTCATTTTAGAACAGCAAGGCCAGCTCATTGCGAGCAGTTGCAGTTGCAGTTGCGTCTCGTTGCGAGGCAAATCTTTGTTCTGAACTGGGCTTAAGTTTGTCTACATGTCAAAGAATATAGCACATTAAGTGAAATGACAGAGTGCTATGTGCATTCATTTCAGAGGAGTTCGGGTAGACAAGACAAATCTATCGTAGCCCCTCCCTGACCCTGGGAAGAAACGCAGAATATGACAGTAAGGACTAAACAGAACAATATGTCTAAAGCCAGTCAACCTAATTACACAGTAGACTGAGGGATACGATGGCTGTTTGGTCGTGAGCTCAGTCTGGCTTCAGAGTGTGTTTATTCCTTCTGTGTGTGAGAACAGAAGCTGCTACCAAACCCAGTCCAAGGTTGCAATGTGCTTAAATACATGGCTTGCTGGCATTCGGACTGATTTCCCCTTTGAGGGTAAAAACTGTAGGGCTGTCCGAATGAATGCCATTTCACAGGCTTTGAATACTCCTTGGTTTTTAGCATTATTTCTTATCATGCACATTGATTTTAATATTCCCACTTATTGCTGATATCTTAGGCAATTTCAGCCAGCCTATTCAACAACCGCAATTCATGACGCATGATCCTAAATGAGCTTTTCATTTCTATTTTCCAAATGTTCTATATATTAGTGACTGATATATCTATACAAAGTTAAAAATGTATTTAAAAAAAAGTTATCTGCTGATCAAATGTATTGTAGTCTAAGCAACTTCTGCAAAAAAAGAACACCTCCAAAAGAACTAAGAACTAAGCTTCTAAATACTGAATTGAGCCTCAATACCAACCAAAGAATATGTGCTGTTAACACCAGCTCATTTGTGGTCGACTATCATCTCAATATTCTCACGTGATGGAAACAGAAGTGATGCTTTCATGACGGTCAGAACCACAAAACTCGGCAACAACACCAGTCAGCGTGTTTGTGTGTGTGTGTGTGTGTGTGTGTGTGTGTGTGTGTGTGTGTGTGTGTGTGTGTGTGTGTGTGTGTGTGTGTGTGCTGATCAGGCACTATGTATACCGCTACGGCTAGGTTTTTTATAGCAGAAAATATTCGCAGACAAGATAATAAGTTAACTCCCAGAAATGAGAGATAACATTGGTTAAAGTCAGTGATTCTGGAGGACGCTTGTAGACAAAATAACTTTTTTGTCAAAATCAGTGAATATCTCACGATCCACTATCTGTCCGTACTGTGTGTGCTCTGAAAAAAAAATCCAGTGTTAATACACAGTCTATAGGATCTGTGCACTTGTTTGAAAAAAAAAAAAAAGGGAAACACCATAGCTAGCAACATGTTCATATACAGAGCCTAGGCTGTGTATTAACTCCGGATATTTTAGCTCACAAAGTATACGTACAAATAGTGAATCCTGAGGAGATATTCTCAGATTTTGACAAAAAGTGATTTGGACAACGATCATTCTCCAGAATCACTGACTCCCCCTTTAACTCTTACTAAGCAAAACTAAAAACATTGCTGATCTTTCACTTCAGGCACAGACAGTTCTTGAGGGTTTTTTTTTTTTTTTTAATCATTTTCAAGCTTTATTAGATAGTACAGAGTTGAAAAGGGGAGACAGAGAGAGAGAGAGAGAGGGGGGGGGGGGATGACCTGCAGTAAAGGTCCACGGGTCAGATTTGAACCTGCGACCACTGCAACGAAGGCTGGAGCCAATATGGTACGCGCTCTATCCACTACGCCACCAGAGTGCCCCAGTTCTTTAGGTTTTAACGAAAACACTTTAAGGTTTCAAAGTCATTCAGATTTTCTGTCAAGCACAAAGAGGAATAGCTACTAATCTTGCTCCAAGGGCTAAAAGCTAAAATACAAACTGTTCTGTTAAGATAAGACAGAGACCAAACACACACTGATAAACTCTGCTGTCTGTCTCTCTAAATTCAGAGCTACTGAAAATGCTACTAAGAAGGAAAATAAGTCAAATTGATGGAAGGGGGAGGGTGGCAGCTAGTAAATGTCATTAGGTTCCAGGGTCTAAATACTTCATGAGATTTATTGAAGCGCATCAAAATGAATGCCAGGATATAGCCAGTGGATCTAGAGGACTTGAGTTATATGTTGTGACATTGAAGAATGTCCATGATTCATCTTTAAAGATATAGTGCGTAACTTTTTCAGTAAATGAATGTCGGTTAGATTCAAGCGAGTTGACACAAAGTTGATTAAGCCTATCAGCTACACAAAACTCTCTCTGTATTTCTCAGTATGGCATTGTTACAAACTGGTGTCCCCCCCCTGACACAGGTGTAGTAGGAGCTAAATAAAAATCCCAAGAAGAGCCCAATAAATGTTTCAGTTGTTGATTCTACTGCTAAGAAAAAAACCTGGACGTACAGCAGAAGGAATAAAATCCATGTGCCATCACTGAAGGCTTTACCTCATGTAGATGCACAGACAGTGTTTTTGCTATTACTCAGAATTCCTAATGGGGTCGACAGAAGTTATACGCACTATAGCTTTAAAATCCAGATTGTACTGTCAGATTACGAGATTCATCTAACAACTGGGAGAAGTGAAAAAAAACATCTTTCTGTGGGAAACCAATGTGAGTGACTGCGGTCTGGTTTCACAAACAACACAATTGTCTTTTGGACGGGAACGTCATCATACCATCACGTCCGAGGCAAGAGCACATTTAAAGTTTTTAAATTCAAATCTGGGGTTGATGGAAAAATGTCTTCTGGGCGAAAAAAGTTATAGTTATAAATTATCTGATTGATATCACTCTCATGTCTCCTGTGATGTTTTTACAATGTTTGGTCGCTGCGTTGCCCTTTAAACGGCTATTAAAACAATAATACTGCCCTGTGCGTGTGTGTGTGTGTGTGTGTGTGTGTGTGTGTGTGTGTGTGTGTGTGTGTGTGTGTGTGTGTCTGTCTTTCTGTGTGTGTGTCTGTCTTTCTGTGTGTGTGTGTCTTTGTATCAGGGTAAAACAGCTAAAAAATGTGGGCTGTTAAACCCTGCAGGCCAAGACAAGCTCTGTGTATTATGCTGAGGCAAGCAGAAGTAAACAGACAGTCAATATAACTGCTCTGTTAGGAGACATATAGGGGGTAAAAAGCCCATTTAAAAAGAAATACACAACCGCGTCTTTAGTTAGGTATATATTTTTGTGCCAGTAAAAATACTTGTGCCAGTAAAAAGACCCTAATGCAACCCTTTAACATAAGCAACGTACTGAAAGACGGTTGAGATGGGATTAGATTACAGCTATCAGGAGCATGGACGTGTGATTTGAAACATGGATAACATCACATGGTTGACAGACAACAGTCATTATCAGCTCAGAAAAACAGTGTTTACATGTGTCTGCATTCTCCTCAGTCAGTCATACACTGTAAAAAATGAAAATTGTTAGAACAATTCAAATTTTCAAGTTCACCAAGTCCTTAAAAATTCAGAAAAACAAATCTGTTCTCTTTTGTATTATGAAATATATATAAAAAAAAAAAAAAAATTAAAAATAAATAAAAATATTCTAACATACCTACATACATCATGTGCCTTGACAGATACCGGTACAATCTTACTATCAAACTGGTTACTAGCAAAGTTCTAGTAAGTAAGTTCTAGATGTTTGACTTTTGAGGCTAAAACTAAAACTTGAAGAACTTTAAAAGAAAAACTGCCTTTATTTGGGCCAACTAATTATTGTAATGTATTTGTCGAGATAACTTATCATTCATATGTATAACAAATTCAGATTTTGAGTTCTACATAGTATTTCAAAACAATAACAGTTTTGCCAACTATTTCTCTGTCATACAGATAAAGAAATCAAGTCGGTCAAGATGTTTTTTCCAACATTAAACTGTAAAACTGTCAGGAAAGCGTACATTGCACTAGTGCCTTGCACAATCTTTTTTACTATTTTCATATTTTGTGTTTGTGTGTATACTTGCATGCTACAATTTCGTTGTACACTGTACAATGTCAATAAAGGATTCTGATTCTAATAAGTTGACAACTTTAAATTTTTGGTATTCTTAGTAGGCCTATGTATAACTCAAGACTTGAAGTTACATTACATATGAATGATAAGTTAGCTCAACAAAGGGCAATTAGTCGACTCAAATGTAGTTTAAATGCAGTTTAACAGTCATCTTACATTTTTTAGTTTTCCCAACTTTTTAATCTTTTAGAGTGTAGGATGCCTCATCAATCAATCAACATGATTGATTGATTGATTGATTGATTGATTGTCTTTATTTTGAACATGCAAGCAATAAAAAACAAGTATAAATAGTAATAGATGAATGAATAAAAAACAAAAAGCAAAAAATCTTGAAATTCTGAGTTTTCCGCAACTTTTTAATTTTTTACAGTGTAGGATGCATCAAAAACATCCATTGACATGAATCAGGGTGAGCCGAAGACAAAGGCCTATAAAACCAACTCACAAACGGGCAGAAACCATGGCGACACCATGACTGTACTGTGTAGCAACAAGCTGTTTGTTACACACTGGCATTTGCTGACTAAGTATTTCATCTGTTGACACGCGAGTCAGAGCTGACGGGAAAATGATAATTATCTTATTTTTCCTCCTTCTCAAATATAGGCTTTACTTTAATACTGCAAGCTCAGCGGGTTATTCACTGCTTTGTTTGCTTGTTTTTTTTTCAAGCTTTATTAGATAGTACAGAGTTGAAATGGTGAGACAGAGAGAGAGGGGGATGACCTGCAGTTAGGGTCCACTATCCACTACGACAACGGAGCGCTTGTTGAATGGGTGGCTCCACTGACTTGTCAATCATAGGAATAAAGAACCTCTCAATACAGACACAGTACAATGCCTTTCCTATATGGCATCTTGATTATTTTGAGAAAAAAAACTTGAAAGTTTCGTAAGGTTGTTAAGTTTGTCCGTTCTGTGCTACTGTAGAAACATGACATACAGTAGATGGCATCATCCACCACTGCCTCAAGTCTTTCCACAATATCAAGTGATGAGGTGAAGATGTATTTAGTTATTTATTCTATAGTACTTCTTCTTCTTCTTGGTCTTCCAACGGGTGCATTTCCCCAGGAAAGCTCCTATGTATAGAAAAGGCTCATTCTGAGGTAATACATTTTTTTTTACTTATATTTTCAAGGCGATTATGCACCAACTAAAACATACTTGTGAATATTATATTCCATATCTGCCAAGTCTGTTCTGAATAAAATACAATACATTCTACACACTGTACCTTTAAGTAAATAAAAAATAAATGAATAACACTTTCACTGGGGATATTCTCACACTACTTCTCCATTCTTCCATTTGTTTTCTATTAAAAAAAACTGATTGCCATAAATTCATCTTCTTCTCACTGCCAGCAATAACAATAACACATATCTCCACTCCCTCAAACCCACCCCCCCCCCCCCCACCCACACACACACACACACACACACACACACACACACACACACACACACACACACCCCCACACACACACACACACCCCCACACACACACACACACACACACACACACACACACACACACACACACACACACACACACACACACACACACACTCTACAAACATCTGAACAGAAGCGCTCCTGTATTTATTTTCTCATGAGCTCTCTGTAGTTCAACACACAGTGGACAGCCCAGCACGCCTCCGACACAGCTGTGTTGTGTTATTCTGTATTCAACTCAAACTATTAGAGTTTCAGCTGTTTAGATTTAAAAGATCTAGATACTGGGGTTGGATCAGTAACCTTGGGCTACTGATGTTGAAAAGCCACCGAGGAGACTTGATATTTAACATGAAAACAGCTGCTCAGTCCACAAAGTGAAATCTATACAAATACTTTTCAATTGATGGTGCATTCATCTTTGTCAGATGTGTTTTACACATATTTAAGATACACTTTGACTTGTGATGCTTGAGTCTAAGTTGATATGCATTGTTGTTGTGTTTCCAATGTGGACAGAACTTAAAGACCTACTTCACCGGTTGGAATATGAAGGTGTACTGAACTCGGGGAGATCCTATGTAGTATAAATGTGCAAAAAAAATTGAAATCGGATCACCCTAGCCTGAGAAAGGTAGAAAGAGTGTTTTATGGTCTCACTGTCTAACCCTACATTTTCCTTCTTGTGACATCACAGTAAGGGTCAGGATTAACAGGACAGCTGGGCCAAGGGAAGACTGAGGAAAGAAAAACCTCATTCATTATATTATAATAGTGATTTTATAATGATAGAACGCTGGTTCCGTATGGGTGAAGTTTCTAAGCAAAACACTGCAGGCAAAAACATGACTTTTTTTTAGCACTGGTCAATTTTGAGATATTTAGTTTATTTACTTGCCTTCTTTCATACTAGTATAAATAAAAGGTCCAACATGTACATTCAGGTGTTTATTTGACTAAACCTTGTCTGTTTTGCGACTGTATATTTCTCCTATACAACCATCTTTAAGGGCCAGTATCTCAACATTAGTTTTTTTTTCAATACTCTGAACCACAAATCTCAACTTCTAAAGCACTTACATCAACTAAACTTTCCATAATCATTCTTAGCACTATTCTGAAAATTATGGCAGAAGGATTTGTTCATAAATTGTGAATTGTCTGATTTATGAGACATTTTGCACTTAAAAACATGCAGAAAAATGTGCTCACTCTTTTCATTGACAATTTATAGCTGCAGACACACCCATATGTAGGACAGATTGAAAGTCATAAACTTCAAACACACCACAGCACCTTTCACAGGTGTGTCTCTAAGGGATTAGATCTACACAGGTAAAGGGTGGGGCCGTGTCTCTGCAGTCAACGGGAACCGGAGGTCTTTGTCTGCGTGCGGTCAAGTTCAGTCAAGTCTCAAAGAGCAGAGAGGGTGTGTGTGTGTGTGTGTGTGTGTGTGTGTGTGTGTGTGTGTGTGTGTGTGTGTGTGTGTGTGTGTGTGTGTGTGTGTGTGTGTGTGTGTGTGTGTGTGTGTGTGTGAGTGTGAGTGTGAGTGTGAGTGTGAGTGTCTCATCCGGTGTTTGTTTCACCCCGGGGGATGTCTGTCAGGTGCTGCTCAGGTAGCTAGTTCATAGAAAATCCCCTTAACTTTAAAAGGTGGAGTCAGTGATTCTGGAGAACGCTTGTTATCAGAATAATTTTTAAATTAAAATCAGTGAATATCTCCTCAAGATCCACTACCTGAATGTTAAAACACAGCCCAGGCTCTGTAAACTGGTATGTTGCTATAGCTACGGGGGGCCCCCCTTTGATTACATACCCTTTCTCTACATGCCAGTTTACAGAGCCTAGGCTGTGTATTAACACTGGATGGACAGGTAGCCGATCAAGGAGCGAGGAGATATTCACTGATTCTTGACTGATCTTTTCAAGCCTGGGTTCCTGTCAGCTAAACGTTAACATACGGGACTCACTAATTACCTTGTTGTTTGAGTATACTGACGCATTAAACAATAAAACTGACCACAGCTAATAAATCACACACACACACACAGAGTCACACTCACACACACACACACACACGTTACAGAGCCCTGTCTGTGTTGCAAGAGGAGAGATGTTATCCTAATCACATAAAACTACACCTGACTGGCAATCATCTGATTATTATGAGATAATGGTTTAAACATCATTGTAACACGTATTTGCACCTTGCTTTGATAGACGAGCTTCATAAAGTTGCCACACAATGGCTGTGTTCGAAAAGCCATACAAATGTCCCCCCTCCTACATACTCAACATGTATATACTACATACTGTCTACTTAACCATCCATTGTGTATGCGAGGAAATTAAAATTAGTTACTATGGCTTTTCTAACAGCCAGTATCTTATTAAATCTGAAGGGTACATGCAAGACACTTGGTGGTTTTGACAAAGATAAAAATAGCGATTATTTTATCAGAGGAAATTATTTATAGACGACAATGGGCTGTCAGAAACAGAATATTGTCAAAAACTAGCATTGCAAAAAGGGATAAAAAAAAATCTTGAATGTCTTGTCATTTTGGATAACGGTAAGTGCACAATTTCCAGCATGGTGGAAGAAAATCTAGTTAATTCAATCAAATCCAGATATTTCTCCTGAAATTTGGAAAAATATTGCTTGCAACCGCAGGGCACCATGTTGCGACATCCAGATAATGTTCTCGTAAAAAGAAGACAAAAAAATATGAGTTCTCCAACCGAGAGCAGTTCTAATCTGGGCTAAATGCTGAAGCTGCACATAGTTTCCTAAATGGTGAAAGTGATTTTGAGGAGAATGATCTGTGTTTGGACATGTCTTTGCTGTGTGTGTGTGGGATAACAGCTTAAACCGCTCTATTACACTCCTCCATTCAGACCAGGGTATCTGATTTGTTAACTACACATTCAAAGCCTTTTAAGACCTTTTAAAGAATTCTAAAGGGAAGAAAAAATACCTCTATAGCAGCAACAGATATGGATATACTAGATATACTAGATATGTGGCCTGGCCTCTATACTACTTTTTTTTTCCCACAATATTTTTATTGTCTTTTTATTTTAACATATACATACAAACATTTGGACCATCTTAGGAACACACATTTACTAAGTAGTTTCTTAAAAAATTAATAAAAAAATTTAATAAAAAAATATTTAGAAAAAAATCATAATAGAATATATATAAAAATTTTAATTAAATTTAAGAAAAAGTTTCATCTGCCATGAGAGAGATAAAGTGGGCTGTATGGTACTTCCTACTTAAAGCTTAAAGTAAAGAAAGGGTTATTCTTCTTCTACTTGTTATTAACAGGCGGATTCTTTTGGCCAAACACACACAGACATAGTTGAGTCAAAAGCCGCTTTGGGCCTGAAGAAGACTGTTTCTGTTCCAGCAATGCTCGGCACAAACATGAATAAACACACATGTTCCCGTTTACCCTATAAGGAAACACACACACACACACACGCGTGTTTGTACCGCTATTCTTGTAAGGACATTCATTGACATAATGCATTCCTTAGCCCCTTGCCCTAACCATAACTATCAAAACTAAATACCTAACCCCAACCCAGTGTTAACCCTCAAACAGCCCTTTCAAGGCCTGTCCCAAAGTCAAAACCGTCCAAAATGTCCTCACTTTCCAAAAATGTCCTCACTTCTTCGGTCTAAAACTGAAATTGGTTCTCACGAAAATATTTGCACAAGTACAGAAACACACACACACACACACACACACACACACACACACACACACACACACACACACACACACACACACACACACACACACACACACACACACACACACACACACACACACACACACACACACACACACACACACACACACACACACACACACACACACACACACACACACACACACACACACACACACACACACAGCTTTATTGATGGTGTAAAAAGAGAGAAGAGAGTTTGTGCATGTCTGGAAAATCAAACTCTGCTATTTCTGGCATCTGCAGCCCACAGAGCGCTGAGGTCATAACTCAGAGCCAGCTGTGGAGTCTGAGGTGAAGAGATGTGGGTCAGGGGGGCAGTGTGTGTGTGTGTGTGTGTGTGTGTGTGTGTGTGTGTGTGTGTGTGTGTGTGTGTGTGTGTGTGTGTGTGTCTTTCTGGCACTGGTAATTTAAAGGTGGAGTCAACAATTCTGGAGAATGCTTGTTGGCAAAATATTTTTTTTGTCAAAATCAGTGAATATCTCCTCACAATCCGCTACCTGTCTGTACTGTGTGTGGGCTCTACACATGGGCATGTTTCTAGCTATGGTTTACCCCCTTTGTTTACATATACCAGTTTACAGAGCCTAGGCTGTGTATTAACACTGGAATTTTTTTTTCAGCGCACACAGTACGGAGGTAGAGAATCGTGCGGAGATATCTACAGTTTTTTTGCACTATTCTGAAGGTTATCACAAAAGGTATCTGAAGAAGTCTCGGCTACATTGTCCCACACATAACATTTCTGTCTGCACCTCATTCACCTTTAAGATAAACTCTGGGCTCCACAGTCACATACAGACGTAAACAGTTAAGATATATGGCGTGTAGATAGTGAGATAACAGCAGTGGTAAAAGAGAGATGGTGGTCCAACAAACACAGGTCATCTGACCCCAGATATGTAGTTCAGAGACCTCCCAGCATCCTGCTTCCAACTGCCTCTGGAAAGCAACAAAGAAATGGATATTTTCGACTCAAAACTTCCATATTGCGAAGTAAGAGCTATTGCTGCTCCGAGCTGCGTTACTTACAAGAATATAGGTCTGTATTTTCCTTTTTTGTATGACGGCGTATTAAGGCCACTGTGGGGGGGTGGTTTTGGTTGCTTTGGTCACCTCACCACAGCGCAAACACACCAATTAAATGTACAGATACGCACACACACACACACACACACACACACACACACACACACACACACACACACACACACACACACACACACACACACACACACACACACACACACACACACACACACACACACACACACACACACACACACACACACACAATTACAGGTGAGCCACAGCTGCCTCTGTCTCCTCACATTCAACTCTTTGCAGAATAAACAAAATATTTTGTAATAGTGGAAAGTTTCATGTTGAAGTACTGTTGGTTTAGTTCAACTGAGCATGACTCAAACTAGATTCATCAGACTTAACTTCCGTGAGCTATTAACAGTGTTACACAATCGAATGTGACACTACAGAGATTCAACAAGATTATTTTGTTCATTCTTGACCTCGGAGAAAATCTGCAGAATTTTTAATTTTTTTAGTTTATTAAGAACCTTATAACTAAAGGTCAGAAATGGACCAAAATGCTCATGAGCCAGGAGAGTAGTCCTAACAGTGCTGTGTGGATTAAATTTAAACAGTTACATAGTTTGGGGGCGCCCTTAGCTCAGTTGGTAGGGCGTCCCCCCCCCCATGGGCCTCGGCCAGCAGTGGACCCGGGTTCGATTCCAGCCCGCGGTCGTTCTCTGCATGTCACTCCCCTCTCTGCCCCATTTCAACTCTGTCTCTACACTATCAATAAAGCATAAAAATGCCAAAAAAAAAAAAAAACAGTTACATAGTTTGTGTGTCAAAGAGTCAACATTTTTTTTTTTTTTTTTTTTTTTAAAACGTTAATAATCCCTATATACTCCCTGGAACCGATTTTGACAGTATCTGCATATTTTGTTGAAGATTTACGCGCTCGGAGGTGAAGTAATGGATGCGCTATGACACTTAGTGATGTAATATCCTCCTAAATGAGCAATACTACTACTACTACTACTACTACAATATTACTAACTTTTATATCCAAATATAAAAAATATGAAAAAAAAAAAAAATAATAATTATTAAAAAAAAAAAAAAAAAAACGAAGCTCCGAATACTAATTTAAGCTCCGAATACTAATTTTCCGAACGAGTATTCGAATATTCGAATAATTCGGGCCAGCCCTATTATTTTGTGATCTTATTTCATTTGAACTCTACACTACAGATGATGAGAGTTCAATTGAAGCAAAGTAAAAACACAGCACTGCACAGTAAGACCGAGTAAGAGAGACAGCCAACCGCAGCAAAGATAACAAGGACTATCTCTGAAAGGCTGAGAGATAACAGTAGAGACAGAATGACAATAACACAGATAAACAGACAAACAGACACAACTGAACCCCCTCACCACAAAACATGAGCAATGAGTGACTACAGATAAAGTATGTTTAAGTATACAGTACACACTCAGCAACAACTAGCTACCACATATTTAAACATAAAGCAGCACTGACAAACGATACAGTCACAAGATATGACAATGCATAATTTTACCCTGCATCCAGTCACTAAGATAGAAGTGCAGAGACAATAACACTAAAATAAATATCACAAGTTCTACATCAGATACCAAACCTGACCTGTATATTCACAGCTGTCAGCTCCAACATACATCTACTGCCAGACATTCAAAGAGACCAAGAGTGAATCTAAATTTGCTACGAGGAACTCTTCAATACTCATGAAACAGTCTCAGTCTTTCCTCTGATGATTATAAATAACCTGTAACAGCAAACGAGACCATCAGTGAATAAACAATGCTATTTTCATAAAGTTATTATAAATGGCTTTGCCCTTTAGAGCAAATTTATATAGACTTATAAAAAAAAACATTGAGGATGCCATGCCAGCTGATTTCCTCTTGTAAACACAACAGTGCAGTCAGTGCCTTGCGGGGAGTTTATCAGTCTAAAATACTCCACGTTTTTCCCAGACATGTGACGTTAAATAAACAGCTCTAAGTGGCCAACCCAGGTGAAGCTCCATGCTATTTACAAGACATTTCTGCTAGCTAAGGGGCTCCTAATAGATTTCCTGTTGAGTTTCTTTCTTAGGGAATACAGTTTATAGTTTTTACAGCATGCCTTACAACGGGGGTCACTCCACAATAATTAAAGGTGGGAGTCAGTGATTCTGGATAACGCTTGTTGTCCAAATCACTTTGTCAAAATCAGTGAATATCTCCTCATGATTCAATACCTGTCTGTACTATGTGTATGCTCAAAAAATTCCAGTGTTAATCCACAGCCTAGGCTCTGTAAACTGGCTTGTTGCTATAGCTATAATGGGTCACCTGTTTATATACCCTTTGTTTTACATAGCAGTTTACAGAGCATATGCTGGGAATTAAAACTGGATTTTTACCCGCGCACACACAGTACATAGAGGTTGCGGATCGTGAGGAGATATTCACTGATTTTGACCAAAACGTGATTTTGACAACAAGGGTTCCCCAAAATCACTGACTCCACCTTTATGTTACATATTCATAGGGGCTAGGAGCTAGGGAAGAGGCGTAGAATTTAGTATCATTAGGAACTCATTATGGTTCAAATCTGGGCTGAGAACAGAAGGTAGTGGACTGTTAAGATTTAATGACTGCTTATGTATGGACGATCGGCCCTAAACAAACAGACACTCTTCATGTGTGTGTGTGTGTGTGTGTGTGTGTGTGTGTGTGTGTGTGTGTATGTATGTGTGAGTTTCAACGTGTGTGTGTGGCTCTATCTGTGCGTGCGTGTATGTGTGTGTCAGTTGCTGACTAAACGAAAGACTTGTGTGTTCCTGCTGGCGATAGATAAATAGAGAGAGGCATTGTGTGTGTTGAGGGGTGATCGCGCCAAAAAGCGGTCCCCACGGTTACAAAGCTTCCTCTGTGGTCTTCCCAGGAACAGTGGTTGGCTTTGGGGATGAGCCAGTGGGCCGACAGTCTCTCTATGCCAGGAGGTCCCGCTAACGCTAACAGAATGCTAACGTTTTCTTTCTTTTTTTTGGACTAAATGTTCTGGGAAGTTGGAACATAACGGCCCAGGACTGTTTTGGTAAACAGCTCAGCCAAAACCTGTCCTTTCATACCAAGTCTCTTTGGTAAACAGTAAAGCGGATAGGGATTTTGTATCAGTTGGCATCAGTATGTAACACCGTTTGCCATGTTTCCATCCACAAGATTCGTATGCGTATTTAGTAATACTGAATGATAAATGCCAGTAGAATTAGACGCAATTTCATGAAATTATGCATTTACGTTCTTCTGCATCAAAGCGATGTTTTGAAACTGTCATGGTTTTCGCCTGATTTTAACTTGACATGTGGCTACTAACTGCCACATAAGCGCTATTACAACTTCTTATGCAATATGAATTAAATCATTTCTTGGTAGACGGCGCAATACATTTTGGCTAACAAACCTTTATGTTGGCAAATCTTTGCTTGAACGTTGTTAGATTCAGTGTGAAAATGAATGTGAAAACCTCTTAACATCTCTGAAATCTATTCTCTATACCAATCTGATCGTCATTCTGAACATGTTTTTATTTGCTTTAAAGTCATGGGAAGTAAACAAACTTTCACCGGTTATTAACAGAGCCCAAAAAACTTCAGCTAAGAGCTCTGAGAGTCACCACACACTCCTAATGTGAAGTTTTAAATCTGAAACACACACTGTCTCTATGTGGTGGTGAATCCGTCTTTATATCTGTATTCCAGCCACTGCAGGTCTCTCTGCCAGTCCAACACAATCCCACGAGGCAGACAGACTCTCAACACAACATGAGCTGAACATCTGAACAACTACAGTAGCAGCTGCAGCTCTATCTCTGTGTGTGTGTGTGTGTGTGTGTGTGTGTGTGTGTGTGTGTGTGTGTGTGTGTGTGTGTGTGTGTGTGTGTGTGTGTGTGTGTGTGTGTGTGTGGAGCTTCTTCTGGGAGCAAAGCCAGCAGCCTGCAGGTGACTGTTTCATCTCACTCAGGAAATATAGATCTGGTTTGGCCGCTTTTAAAACTAGTGGTGGCTTGTATTACATCTACGGTGCCAACCATCTCTACCATTGTGTCCTTGAGCAAGACACTTAACCCCAAACTGCTCCAGGGGGCGCTGTACTATGGCTGACCCTGCGCTCTGACCCCCTCTGGAGTGTGGTAACTTGAGAGGGGATATGTGAAAAGACAAATTTCAATGAGCCTTGTGTAAATTATATAATAAAACTTAAAGACCCGGGTTCGAATCCAGCCTGGGTCGTTCTTTGCATGTCTGCCCCTCTCTGCCCCACTTCAACTATGTCTCTCCAAAACATATCTAATAAAAGCAAAAGTGCTGAATTAAAAAAAAAAAAAAATACTTAAAGGTGCAGTGTGTAATATGACATCATCAAGAAAGTTCTACAAAGTTCTAGAATGCAACACTCCCTGGGTAACCAAAATAATAACAGAAGCTACAGTGGCCTTCAAGGACAAGAACAATTAAAAATTTTAAACAATGCACCTGATGACATTCCAACTATGACACGTTCAAGATGGCGGCACTAGGCCTTGGTCCAAAATATGCAGAAATATGGACACATATGAGACCCTTTCTAAGGGAAAAAATAATAATAAAAAAAAAAAAAAATCAGCTATTGTGCACTAAATTAAATGTACTTATGGATATTATAATTACTTTCTACCAAATCTGCTAGGAAATAAAACCCAAAATTCTACACACTGCAGGTTTAACTGAAATGATAAACAGTCTATGGTTGGCTGTAGTGCAGTGAGAAGACACACCCAGAGAAGGTATAGGAACGTGACTCAGCATATATAGGGCCGGTTTCGCAGACATGGATTAAGCCTAGTTCTGGACTAAATTGTACTTTCAATGGACAATCTCCATTCAAAATTCCATTTAGTCCAGGACTAGGCTTAATCCATGTCTGTGAAACTGGCCCTGAATGTTCATTATCACAGTGTAAAACCCACAACAAGCTACTAAAGAGTTAACACTGTGTTTGAGGGGGGCGCCTTTAGCTCAGTTGGTAAGGCGTCCCCCTCCCGGGCCGGGCCCAGCAGCAGACCCGGGTTTGATTCCCTCCCGCGGTCGTTCTCTGCATGTCACTCCCCTCTCTGCCCCATTTCACCTCTGTCTCTCTGCACTATCAAATAAAGCATAAAAATGCCCAAAAAATATCTTAAAAAAAAAAAACACTGTGTTTGAGGTCAGCTTGGAATCTCATTAAGTTCAATGCAACAGCTGTAGTTCACAACCATCGCCTCACTACAAGAACAGCAACTACATGGAATCAAATACAAGCATTCCCTCAACATCACCCGAACTAGATCGACCCTTGGTATCTAAGTGTCAATTCAAGGGTGAACACACAGTAGTTGTAGGCAAAAAGCTCCTCAGAAGATGCAATATGGTACAATGTCACATTGATCTGACAATATGTAACACAGTAACCTTGACCTATGACTTCCCTATAGTCTAAACAGCAACCCAAAGACATAATACCTCCGACCTTCAGCTAATAGCCAGCTTGGAGGCACAAACACACACACACACATCTCAGAGCGCTACAGTCAGTCTATGAATAACCTTCTTGTCCTTGAAGGCCACCGTAGCTTCTGTACAATTCTTCAAAATGTGAGGGAGCATTGCAATCGAGAACTTTCACCACTACATGACCCCAAAATACACCTTTTTTTTCACACACACACACACACACACACACACACACACACACACACACACACACACACACACACACACACACACACACACACACACACACACACACACACACACACACACACACACACACACACACACACACACACACACACACACACACACACACACACACACACACACACACACACACACACACACACACACACACAGTCTTTGTATAATAGCCTTCCTACCTGAACACAGGACGCCCTTGTGTCTGGCGCAGGAGAAGTCGTCACACTCGCAGTAGCTTCCGTAGATTTTTCCAAACTCCGACTCGAAGCAGACACACTGGTTACAGGAGCATTCCCCTCGCCCGCTGCACACCTGCTTCCCGTCTGCCTCTCTGCAGGCAGACAGGTACATGCTGCTGGTCTCACCCTCCTGACACTCACACCGCGCGCCCAGGTAGCCCGGGTCACACCGGCACGTACCACAGTTATAGGTACCTGTACAGAGAAAGAGCCAAAAGTTAGTTTTCTGTAGTGAAATGATTACTGTACTGATTAAGATGTATGGCTCTCATGTTCATATAGGCCCACTGATTTATTGAGTAGGATTTTGAATGAGATTCTGACATGTTTAAAAAGTCAGATTCTTGTAGTTTAAAAGTTAGCTTTCAGAGCAAGATTTTTTATTTATTTATTTTTTGGCGCAAATGGTTGATTTTTTTTCAAATATTTGAAAAAGTACACGTGGATTGAGGATGTGAGATTTTGATGGCTTCATTTTGGAGCTCTATAAGTTAATGAAGCCAAGAGTTGTCGAGAGGCATTCATGGACAGTGAGAGATTTTTGAGAATCCGATGACTATTACAGTGTGTTCAGCTTCTGGATAGGGTAAGTTTTTTGTTTTTTTGACAATTCTGTAAACAAAACTGACTTTTTCAAACCCGCCGAGAAGTTTGTTTGTTTCAGCAGCAGCAGGGTTAAGGCACACACAACATCTAAAATACTGTGTGTAGAGAAGAAATGTATCCGCCTGCCAAAATAAATTGGGGTTGATATCTGATACAACTAAACACCTACTGTATCCCATATAACCATATAGCTCAGGTTCCAAAAATATATATAGTTTAGAGTATCAGTTTGTCTTTTATAGCCATAATTATCCCAACAATAAAAACCACAAGTGAGAGCCTCTCCATAATCAGGCCAAAGATAGCAGTTTGAAATAGCAGGTCAGTCTCCACTGATTGAGATGTTTCAACTTCTTTAAACGGTTCCAACCAACAGGAGGTAAGTACAGCAGCCGTTTACTGTCCTGTGTGATTAACTAGACTTGTGGGTTTTTTTTGGTATTTCTGCCCAGGACAATTCCACCCTTCGCTTTCAAAAGTTGCAGTGTTTTCAACTGCAAGGAGAGGTTGATCTTTTGCAGCAAGTAAAAAAAATAAAAATTAAAAATTATTTTGCCCAAAAAAAATATGCATCCACAGACAAGAAAAGAAGTTGTTGCACGGTTTTTCAAAGTTTGCAAAAATAAAGTTAAAAATAAATAAATAAATAAAATGAATTGTGAACTACAGCCCTTTTCCTGACAACTCTATTTCTAAAATTCACATTTTTTAATATTCAAAATTGACAGAAATAATTGTTTTATTTTGTATTGATTAAAACATCTAGAAAAACATTGATGAATGTATTGAGAGAGTAGCTACCAATGGAGCTGCATATGCTGCTGTTGAGCTGTGCTGTCTTGCTGCAGCCACAGTCACACAGATAGTCCACAGACACTTCCAGACGGTCTTTGAACCCGACAGGCTTTATGGTGAAGCTCTGGTCAGCCCCACCGGGAGGGCAGCTCCTAGCCTCCACGCTCACGTTAAACGATACCTACAAACAAACAGGAGGAGAAGAAGAAGAAGAAAGGGAAGATGTGTAATTAGAAAAGAAAATATACAAACACAGGCACTGATGGAGAGATGAGAGGGACTTCCTGTTTGGAACATGACAAGGGTCAAGAAGGGTCAAGTTCAGATGTGTTGAAAGATATAGATGGTGTTATGGTCGAGACCAACTTAACCCAGACCAAGGGACGCACACACAAACACAGACACAGACACACACACACACGCACACACACACACACACACACCCACACACACACACACACACACACACACACACACACACACACACACACACACACACACACACACACACACACACACACACACACACACACACACACACACACACACACACACACACACACACACACACACACACACACACACACACACACACACACACACACACACACGAGTCCGAGGTCAAGTTCAGATGTGTTGAGAGAAACAAATAGTGTTGTATTTGCGCTGTTAAGACCAGCATTTCAACGTGACTTTGAATGTATCTGAGAGCAGAACACTTTGGAGTCATGGCTAATGTCTGAGAAGACTCCAGTCAAGACATGAGTAAGTTTGGCCACAGAGTTACATAGTTACTGTCGCTATGGTGGAAGCTCTAACCATGGGGGAGTATTTTTTTTTACCTTTAAAAAATGGTCTCAAACCCGGTCTCGGACTACAAGATGAACCACCTTGAGTTTCGATATTCCTTAGTGCACTATAGAGCTTTTCATCTGAGCACAGCCCACACACACACACACACACAGCCCTCACACACACACACACACACACACACACACACACACACACACACACACACACACACACACACACACACACACACACACACACACACACACACACACACACACACACACACACACACACACACACACACACACACACACACACACACACACACACACACACACACACACACACACACACGCACACACGCACACACGCACACACGCACACACGCACACACACACAGCTGCCATCTATCCTGTGGCTGTGAACCACACATGACCTGGTGTAGTTGTGTTTTACACCATTGGGCTTCATTTCACCCAAAGAGCAGGTTCAAGTGTTTAGAAAGAAAGTGGGATATGACACACGCACACACACACACACACACACACACACGAGAACCAACACCCAGTTTGATTGCTCTGAGGAAGGAAGTCTCGACATGACCAGGAACTCAACCCAGAACAATTTATTTGATTTTTTTTCTGTTCCAACATGAGTAAAGTCCTCTGGTATTTTACATCATTTTCACTCAACACCAATTATCCTCAACACACACACACACACACACACACACACACACACACACACACACACACACACACACACACACACACACACACACACACACACACACACACACACACACACACACACACACACACACACACACACACACACACACACACACACACACACACACACACACACACACACACACACACACCAATTATCTTCAACACTTCAAGTTCACTGCAGAGCTAGGGGTACATTTCTCCGATATTGCCTTAGACCTTACACATATAAAACTGTGACATAAGCTGGAAACACTGTTATATTCGTTGGATGCTCAAATTTCCGACTGTCCATGAATGCCCCTTGACAACTCTTGGCGTCATTAAACTAACTAATAGAACTCCAAAGGTAAGCCAAAAAAAGCACTACTTCATCAAAATATTGCCTTACATATATATCATATATTCAAATGTATGCCAAAAAAATCAGCCATTTGCATTATAAAGACGCTGTAACAAATTTAAAATTCTGCGTTCTTCCAACATAAGCAAGTTCGTCTGGTATTTTACGTCATTATCACTCGACAGCAATTATCCTCAACACACACACACACACACACACACACACACACACGCACACACGCGCACACACACACACACGCGCGCACACACACGAGTCCAGAGCTCGGGGTTTGTCCTTTGATGTAGCCTAAGACTTTAATGAAAGTGTGCTACAAATTAGCATACCTCAATGCTGAAATAAAGCAGGTTTTCACCACAATTACTTGAAAGAAAATGTGTGTGTGTGTGTGTGTGTGTGTGTGTGTGTGTGTGTGTGTGTGTGTGTGTGTGTGTGTGTGTGTGTGTGTGTGTCTGTGTGTGTGTGTGTGTGTGTGAGTGAGAGAGTGTATAGGGTTATTTTGTTGTAATGGTTTGGCTCTGTACTCTAGCTCATTGGAATTGAAATAAAACAATGATTGTGAGGTGTCAGGGCCAGATTTCCACTATCATTTGAAGGTGTTTGCGGCCATCTTAAATAACCTGTGTAGTTGTGTCAACACGTTTTATACACTGCCTCTCGTTTTTTGGATACAAAACACAAATACAAGCAGCTTAAAGCCTTTAAAATAGTAAAAAATCATTGTCATAGTTGGGTGTCACAATAAGCTTTTACATACAATCTGATTGAAAATAAACATGCGTTGGGTGCTCCGATGGTGTAGTGGATAGAGCGTGTACCATATTGGCTCTGGCCTTCGTTGCAGTGGTCGCGGGTTCAAATCCGACCCGTGGACCTTTACTGCATGTCATCCCCCCTCTCTCTCTCTCTCTGTCTCCCCATTTCAACTCTGTACTATCTAATAAAGCTTGAAAATGCCAGAAAATAATCTTTGAAAATAAACATTCATAAATATTATGAAAGATTTTGTGTATTTGGATTTACAGGGGATTTAGAGATAGATAAATGAGGAGCATAATCTCACATATTTTGGTTCATAGATCAAACCGGTTACAGAGGCTAGGCTTTGAAGTCCTGACCAGGAGCACTCCAACGTTTAGACAAACTGAACTCTTGAGCCAAAAGAAAATATCTTAGCTGAGACGCACCTGCTGTTCTTGGCAGGAACATCTATGTGTAGTGAAAAGGGCACCCCCCCCCTCCTTTGTGTGTGTGTGTGTGTGTGTGTGTGTGTGTGTGTGTGTGTGTGTGTGTGTGTGTATGTGTTCGTGAGTGTGTGTGCGTGTGTGCGTGTGTGTGTCTGTCTGTCTGTCTGTCTGTCTGTCTGTCTGTCTGTCTGTCTGTCTGTCTGTCTGTCTGTCTGTCTGTGTATGTGTGTGTGTCTCTTGCAATACGAGACCAAATATCTTCTCACTACATGGGAACTCCAGATGTGTTGGATAAACTAAACTTAACGCAGCCGTCTTCTGAATAGATTTGTAAGATATTAACAGTGTAATGTTGGCAGAAAAAAAGTGTTCATAATTTACCAGTTAATTGAGGAAATTCACACTGTAAATTACATCCCATTATTATTATGTCTGTGTTCATTGTATGTCTATTTTAATGTGAAGCTTGTAATTACATTTGTGATATCATTGTAAAGACCTTTGAGCTGCATTTCTTGTGTGAAAGGGGCCATACATATAAAGTGTATACGTTTGATTATTATTATAAAAAGGTATATTGTATATCTCTTTGGAAAAGCAGTTCAGCCAGAACAACACCCCCAACGTTGGACCACTATACCTGCTTTCATCTTCTTTAAAAAGGTGGAGTCAGTGATTCTGGAGAACGCTTGTTGTCAAAATCACTTTTTTTTTCAATATCCGTGAATATCTCCTCATGATCCTCTACCTTGTGTGTATGGAAGCAAAAGGTGGCCCACCACCATAGCGAGCAACATGCCTATTTACAGAGCCTAGGCTGCCGTGTGTTAAGACCATATTTGTTTTCGTAGTGTAGAGATATTCACTGATTTCGACTACAAGCGTTCTCCAGAATCGCTGACTTCACCTTTAATAAGAAAAAAACTACTTGTTATCATGCTTAGCTTGACTCTGTTTCAGCTCAGTGACAGGAGGTCAGGGGGATTAAACTGAATCAATTGTTTTTAACTCCATACAGCATCATACAACACAGGCCAACTGAGGATAACAGGGAAGAGCCCACATCACGTGCTGCCTTCACTGCCTCACTACAGCGCGGGAAATCCTAACGACTTAACGAGAGACAAAATTTAATTTATTGTAAATTCGAGTCGCGAGGAGAATCCAGTCACTGAATTATTAGGTTTGTTAGGAAAACTATGAGGTTGTGGGCAGTGGAGGAATGTAGCGCGGAAGTACAGTAGTACTAATGGAAGAAGACTACTAATGCTAATTTTTTAGCATATTTTAGCTAATTTTTTATTTATTAATTTTTTAAATACAGGTAAATCCCATTGAGACTGGAGACTCTTTTTGGAGGGAGACCTGTTGCTATTTACACACACATTCATACACCGATAGCAGCAGGCTAACAGTCGACATTCACACAACAGGCAAGGTGGGTGAAGTGTCTTGCCCAAGGACACAACAACCATGACACAAGTGGCAGGGCGGGGATCGAACCGCCAACCCTTCGATCATTGGCCGACCCGCTCTACCACCTGAGCCACACTTCTACTATGATGCATCCGGGCTAAACTCATTGAGAAAATGCCCTAATGTAATTAAAGGGAGAGATGTACAGAGGGAATCAGATAAGACACTGGTTGTACTATGGTATGGGAAGACTGAAATACGTGTAGAAATAACACAATGCATAACTGACTATGTGTTCATGATTGAGAAAATAATTTTCAGCTCCAAAAATGTTGTGATTTTTCATGAATCTTCATCTCTACATAACTTATTAAAAATGTTCTTAATGACAAAAAATGTATTGGAATTTGGTAGAAATGTTTGTCAGTAGTTTATATTATAAAACCAAAATGTTCATCCTACTCAAACATATGCCTATAAACAGTAAAACACTGATAATGTGGAGTGATTTCTTTATTTTTTCCAGAGCTGTACATATATAGGCATCTGGCTTTATGAAAAGAACAGGAACAATGCTTTTCCTTTTTTTATTCTGCACTATGTGACCTATAGCAACGTGCAATTTCAGCCAATCATAAACTTCAGACTGCAATCAGGCCTATAGTGGATGAAAAAGATCTGTGCCTTTCTAAATATAATATTGATAGTTTGAGATATTCCTGCCTGTTGCCATGGTTGTGCTTGTTACTAAGAGATGCAAGACTTACAGATAGAGTAAACAATTTGCCCTTAGTGAGTAAAAATGTGTAAACGCTTAGAAATGGTTTAGACAGGGTAATAACCTAACTACAATGATTCTGGTTAGTTTTGAGAAAAAAAAACTAATCTATATAAAAGCTAAAGGACCTGCGGTATGTCAGGGCAAACTTGTCTTCATTCATATGCATGAGTCTATTTCTTCAGTGTTACAATCAATGGGATGCCGGCTTGACTACATACACACTGCAGCTAGCATCCCCCCCCCCCATGCACCCCTCCCTCCTGCCTGTTTAGTTCATTCAAGGTTTGTGTATGTGTGTGTGTGTGTGTGTGTGTGTGTGTGTGTGTGTGTGTGTGTGTGTGTGTGTGTGTGTGCCTGTGTGTGGTGAGGGCGATTGAGGCAAAATAACACATTATAATAGAAGGGGGCTCCTTGCTCTCGCCTTTTATCGGTTTCCTAGTTTCACAGGCCTCCTCCTGTTTAGTATTGTGTGCGGTCATTGAGATGCAGCATCAGGCTCAATGGTTCGCTCCCATAGACAGAGTGACTGACACCTGGCTCATATCCTCCTTTAAACCTGCAGTGTGTAGAATTTGGGGTTTTATTTCCTAGCAGATTTTGTAGAAAGTAATTATAATATTCATAAGTACATTTAATTTAGTGCATAATAGCTGAAAAAAAAATTTGAATTTTTTTTTTCCCCTTAGAAAGGGGCTCTTATATGTCCATATTTCTGCATATTTTGGACCAAGGCCTAGTGCCGCCATCTTGAAAGTGTCATAGTTGGAATGTCAGCAGGTGCATTGTTTAAAAATAAATAAATACATTTAGAATTGTTCTTGTCCTTCAAGGCCACTGTAGCTTCTGTTATTATTCGAAAGGGTTGGGGTTACCCAGGGAGCGTTGCATTCTAGAACTTTGTAGAACTTTCTTGATGATGTCATATTACACACTGCAACCCAAATCCACAAATCCTTCCAATTCGACTTGGAAGCTTGGCATCCAGCAGACGTACTGGAGTTGCTAGACTACATTTCCTTTCACCAGCGAGGATAAAAGAAAAGAGCAAGGAGCCCCCTTCTAGTCAATTCAAATTTGTTATTCGGACTCAATCAAAAGACACACACACGAAGACACACACACACACACACACACACACACACACACACACACACACACACACACACACACACACACACACACACACACACACACACACACACACACACACACACACACACACACACACACACACACACACACACACACACACACACACACACACACACACACACACACACACACACACACACACACACACACACACACACACACACACACACACACACACACACACACACACACCAAAACTAGGAAACTAGGACCGCCAACAGCACACAATGGGGTTCTTTTGGGCAAAATTCCACCGTGCTGGACCTCACTGTGGGACAGCGTGTATGAAGCTGCCCCTTGCTAGCATTGTGAATGGATACAGGACAGAATACAAATCCTAATTGAGGCCAGTATGGAATATAAAGTGACTGCTAGGGACAGGGCCGTGCAAAACTCAAAGCAATTCAAGCTGGGGTGGAGGATTTGGGGAGAAAAAGGCAGTTGGGATAGAGATTCGAATCCAAATACCTCAACCGCTCCACTTGTTCTCTTTGGTCCCTCCCTGACACGCTCTACACCAACAAAGTTATGCCAAAGTGAATGGACAGTCCCAACAGCCAATAAGAACAGAGCATCGGAGCCTCGCTCTGATTGGTCAAAGTGTACAGCTCATGTTAACTTTGACCAATCAGAAATCATATACCCCAGCTTTAAGATGTAGCATCATCCAATGTCACCTGACCTCTGCTTTCCATTCAGGGAGACATACAAGTAAATGTAGTTGCAGATTACAGCCTTGCAAAATACACTAGACTTCAGATAATTAACCTATTATTGAAAACTGGCTTCGGACTTCTTACTCTGTCTTCTGTATTTTCCCATTACTGCATCACTGTTGATACAACCCAGATATAGGAGACCAAAAGACAAATACTCCCCTAGGAAAGACCAGTGTCTGCCAAGAGAGTCGGTGATGAGAAAGAATTAGATACAAACTATTTGATAAGAGTTTCACACGTCGGTTAATTTAATTATCAAGAAGCAAAGATCAACACATAACAATGTCCACACTATGATGAAATGTGTGCGAGTGTGTGTGAGTGTGTGTGAAAGCCCTTTTTATTTTCCTTGATACAGCCGTTCTTAGGGATGGGACCAAACCAATCCAATATTAGTATAGAGTCCGATATGGTGTCTGTCTGTCTGTCTGTCTGTCTGTCTGTCTGTCTGTCTCTCTGTCTGCATAGAATATAAAGTTACTGCTAGTCTGTGTGTGTGTGTGTGTGTGTGTATGTGTGTGTGTCATAAGCTCCGTTCGTCTGTGTGACTTTTGTTACGGTGGATACTTTTTCTTCACAGGTGCCCAGTAACGCTGTCTCTATGGTAACAGTGGGGAACAAAATACCCCCCCCCCCCCGCACATGCACACACACACACACACACACACACACACACACACACACACACACACAGACACACACACACACACACACACACACACACACACACAGTCTCAGCTAGGTTTTCATCGGACAGGAACTCTCCCGTTAAGAGGATTCAAAGGTCACTCAGCGATTGCCAAGTCACAACTTGCTCCTCTAGTCTGTGGCTGTGCTGGTTATCAATCTGTCTGAGCAGAATGACTATAGGGCCAAACAACATCACCTCAGTTCAACTTCAGAACTCATTTCCAACAAATGGTGTAAATTATCTCATTTCTAAATACGCGAGGGCGACAAAAAAAAAGCCTTGCATTTTCCGTGATTCTGGACTGATGGATAGCTGAACATCTAAATGGACATTATTTTTTCCTATTTGTTAGTTTATTAGGGATGCACCGAAATTAAAACACTTGGTCGAAGGTTGAATACAGATTACAGAATTTTTTTTTTTCACTCGCAGTTTTTCCACTTATTTATTTTGCCAATTGTTTCACCAGTGCATGAATTAAATAGCATGAAGAAGGACGGCGGGGGTCTAACTGCAACATATGAAGACATTTTCCTACCAAAAAAACTCTTGAGCGCTTGTGTTGTTTCTATATGCATGCATCGTTACATTTAATGTTACTGAGACAATGGTTTTACTCTCATACAAAACAACGGTTACTCAAACTGTTTACTTAATCAATAACACAATCTCTCACATCTCAACACCTCTTGCTTCACACAGACACTGCTGCTGTAAACATGGGGGAAATAACAAGCTTCCATGGGTGATGTTTGCAATTAGAAAACCATGCTTTACGAATTCATCCGTACACTAATAAACTAACTAGATCCTTATGTTGTCATTGTTATGTGTTGATCTTTGCTTCTTGATAATTAATATAACCAACTTGTGAAATTCTTATCTATAGTATTTCAAAAAATGGTGTATCTAATTCTCATCAGTGACTCTCTTGGCAGACACTGGTCGTTCCTCAGGGAGTATTTGACTTTTGTTATCCTAGCTGGATTGTATCAACAGTGGATGCAGTAATGGGAAAATACAGCAGACAATGGGAGAAGTCCAAAGCCATGTCACATTGCATTATAAACTGCTGTGTGGTGATTTTGTATGTGATTAAAGATAGATCTATAAGGCTACTTAAACTGGACTGTCTCGAACTTCTTAAAGGTACATCTAGAAACATGTTCTTATTAAACCTGCAGTGTGTAGAATTTTGGGTTTTATTTCCAGGCAGATTTTGTAGAAAGTAATTATAATATCCATAAATACATTTAATTTAGTGCATAATAGCTGATTTTTTTTTTTTATAATTTTTTTCCCCCTCAGAAAGGGTCTCATATATGTCCATATTTCTGCATATCTTGGACCAAGGCCTAGTGCAGCCATCTTGAAAGTGTCATAGTTGGAATGTCATCAGGTGCATTGTTTAAAAATTTTAATTGTTCTTGTCCTTGAAGGCCACTGTAGCTTGTTATTATTCAAAAGGGGTGGGGTTACCCAGAGAGCGTTGCATTCTAGAACTTTGTAAAACTTTCTTGATGATGTCATATTACACACTGCACCTTTAAGAGAGACCCTCTGATTTTTTTAAACAGTTTTCTGATGGGTAATGCAAGTATCTAAGTAAATACTTGTCCAATTTGGGCTAAAAGGAGATGATGATAAAAATGAGATGTATTTTTGCGTTTAAAGTCACAGAGAAAATGGGTTTAGCTCTCGTATAAAACAACAGTTACTCAAACTGTTTACTTAATCAATAACACAATCTCTCACATATCAACACCTCTTGCTTCACACAGACACTGCTGCTGTAAACATGGGGGAAAATAAACTACAAGTCTTCCATGGGTGATGTTTGCAATTAGGAAACCATGCTTTACGAATTCATCCGTACAATAATAAATGGATAAATATTTTTCTCCGTCACCTCTCTCGACCTCTCGAACAACCATGTCCATGTGCCTTCAATTTAGCTACCAGTGTTGCAACGTGATTCTGTATCTGGCAAAAGATAGGGACTTTTTTATAGTCTGTGTTTTAATGTGTTTTTCGGTCACACAAACTCCACTGCACTAGTACTTATGTTTGCAGCAAAAATATGGACATTTCCTGTATTTTTTTTTTAATTTAAATGTTCTATTACTATTCATTCGCTTTTCTAATGTGTATTATGTATTTTAATCTTGCCCCTGTAAAGCACTTTGAATGGCCTTGTGTCTGAATTGTGCTATATAAATAAACTTGCCTTGCCTTGCCTATTTGTATGCACTGAAAATCCTACAAGAAGACATACTGTATTTACCCAAAACAGCCTCATTGTCCGCACGAAAAATGACGTAAATATGTTTTTCTGGGACAATGTTTCTATGAGAACAGCACAAAGGTTAGAATTGAAACGAAATGCGTCTCGACAGGCATTCTGCTTTCAGAGGATCATTTACCAAAAATCTAGTCATGGAAGATCAAATTCATTCAAACAAAGGCATCATGAAGATGTACACAGTAAAAATCATCTCTTTAAGACCTACTATTGTTAAAGCTATAGTGCTTAACTTCTATTGACCCCATGGGGAATTCTGAGTAATAACAAAACGCTTGCTGCTCGAATGCAACCAACATTCATTTATATGAAAAGCTTCAAAGACACGCATAACATGGTGCAGCAGAAGACAACCATGGGCTGCTAGAGTACTTTATTTCCAGACCTCACAGGAAGATGGAAGGAAGCTGAATAAAACATGTATAAAGCTAGGTGGATTGGAGAGTAGAATATGTACAGGAACTTACTGTATTATGCTGAAACTAGCTTGTGTTTAATTTTTTTTTATATGCATATTGTTATTTGTTATTCTTTTATTATTATAATTTTTTTTAATCGTTCGACATAAAGATCTCATTAATTAATTCCTTCATAAAAGGTGAGTTTTGGAGAGTGAGAGTTATCTTTAGAATTTATCTTATGTAAATATTGTTTATCTTGTTTATCTTATTTAACTCTATATTTTATTTTATTTTATCGTTCCAACTGAGATAAACGCCATTTCGCTTCTGATGTATGTCTTGCATATATCAGAACTGACAATAAAAGACTTTGACTAATGCATAAAACATGTATAAAGCTAGGTGGATTGAAGACTAGAGTAGAATGTGTTGTAGAGAGTGTGTACAGGTAACTCACAGTGTCTCCTATCTTGAGGTCGGCACACTTCCTCATGCCCGGCAGAGGCTGTCCATCCTGGCATGTGGCGGTGAACGAGAGGCTGATGTCCTCTGGATGGTCCCACACTGACAGCTCCACCTTAGAGCGGATATTCTGAGAGGAGAAAATACACTGTATGTTAGAGACTCTGGGTTTCAAAAATAGACATATTTTGCGGCATGGTAAAAATTATTATTTACTTAGATTATTTTATCTATGGTTAAAAACAATAATCTCTAATTATTTTTTTTAACCTTTATTTATACAGGTAAATCCCTGAGACCGGAGACTCTTTTGCAAGGGAGACCTGTTTTCCTTTCCCACGTTACCATTCCCACACGCATTCATACACCGATAGCAGGCTAACTATTGACATTCACACGAGGCAAGGTGGGTGAAGTGTCTTGCCCAAGGACACAACAACCATGACACAGGTGGCAGGGCGGGAATCGATCTGCCAACCCTTCGATCATTGGCCGACCTGCTCTACCAACTAAGACACAGTCGCCCCAGCTTCTCTGTCAGTATTAAAGATGGAGTCAGCGATTCTGGAGAACACTTGTTGTCAAAATCACTTTGTCAAAATCAGTGAATATCTCCTCATGATGTGCTACCTGTCTGTACTGTGTGTGCCCTTAAAAAAACCCAGTTTTTAATACACAGCCTACTGGTTTTCAGAGCCCAGGCTGTGTATTACCACCATATTTTGTTGTCAGCGCAAACAGGTAGTGGATCGTTTGGGGAAAATCAATGAATTTGACAACAAGCGTTCTCTAGAATCACTGACTCCTCCTTTAAGGTTGTCTGAGTGTCAGAAAAGTTGTCTGTTGAAAAAACATGAATTGTATTCAGATCATTGTAATATAAAGTGTGTAAATTGTCCCATTTTAGCAAGAATACTGCAGCCCTATTAGTGCAGACCCAATCCTCAGTCATCCATGCACATTCACTGCCAATGTAAACTGTGCCAGGATCAGTTAGGATTGTGGATAAGCACGCCGACCCTTAACGGGATCAGTTCAAAAGGAGCAGCTCTGTGCCACAGAGGAAAATGAGATGGTTACACAGCGTAGCTTCACACACACAGCTAGCTAACAACACACACACACACAGCTAGCTAACAAGCTAACAACACACAGAGTGGTGCATGTAATGTGCTGTTACACAACGTAGCTGCCACACATACACACACACACACACACACACACACACACACACACACACACACACACACACACACACACACACACACACACACACACACACACACACACACACACACACACACACACACACACACACACACACACACACACACACACACACACACACACACACACACACACACACACACACACACACACACACACACACACACACACACACACACACACACACACACACACACACACACACGTAATGCATGTAATATGGCAACAGGAATGTTAATAAGGCTGTGTGTCAAAGCTCTTCATTCAGGCTCACTTCCACACACACTCAGAGCGGCAAGTCCATGTTTTGACACAAGTGTCTGTCGCAGAGAAAATGCCGCCCAAGGCCCCTAAACCAGACACAGCTAAGAATGACTGAGGCAAGGGAAAATATTAATATCACACCCACACTGGAAATATTTAGGGAAAGGTTGAATAGAGGCAGTACGACTTTTTTTTTTTTAAGCAAGGAAATGCATCTTTCATATAGTCATGTTAATAATTATTGATTTTTTAATTTTTTTTTTAATTGCAATATTTTCTTTTCCACATTAAAAGGTGCAGTACGCTATTCTGGAGAAGGCTTGTTGTCCGAATCACTTTTGTCAAACAGTGAATATCTCCTCACTATCTGCTACCTGTCCGTATGAGCTGAAACAAATCTGGTGATAATACACAGCCTAGGCTCTGTAAACGTGTATGTAAAGAAAGGGTGCCCACCATAGCTAGCAACATGCCCATTTACAGAGCCTAGGATGTGTATTAATGCTGGATTTTTTTTTTCAGCGCAATTGGAGAAGTTGCATATTCCAGTCATTCATGAGAAAATGAAATAGAGGAAAGTCCGAAAAATTATTTTGGCATGTATGTTGTAATTGTTTATGTAGCAGAATTTTTCTTTTTTTCAACGAGATACAAACACTCCTCACATTTGAGATTCTGACACAAAAAGGTATAAAGGTTAAACATTTGCTACATAGTCAGCTGTTGACCCACATCAGCACCCCGACCCCTGACCACCAAATGAGATCTCCAGCTTGTGGTGCGTGTGTGTGTGTGTGTGTGTGTGTGTGTGTGTGTGTGTGTGTGTGTGTCGACTGGAGGCTCATTAATTGTGTCAACGCAACCGAGAAACTTTAAAGAATTTGCTTCTGTTTTCCACTTCCTCTCTTCCTTATCTTTCCCCTCAAATCCCTCTGTGACGTCACACAGAAACACGCACGCACGCACGCACGCACACACACACTAACACACACACACACACACACACACACACACACACACACACACACACACACACACACACACACACACACACTAACACACACACACACACACACACACACACACACACACACAGGAAACCAGACACACTGATGTCCATACCAGCTCAGATGTTTCTTTACTCACATTGTAAGCTGCGATGATCAGTTGGATGACATTCTTAGAGTCCTGATCCAGGATTTCTACTGTTGTTCCCGGGATGAGAGCCGTGAAATTCTTCATAAGGGAATAATATAATAGAAAGCATTAGTTGCCTATAATATAAAGACAAATTATAAGAAATGTTTATTCACCTTAAAGCTTTAGTGGGTAACTTTTTCATATATATTAATGTCGGTTACATTCAAGCCATCGCCAAACGAGTTGAAACAAAGTTGATTGAGCCTATCAGCTCCACAAAACTCTCTCTGTATTTCTCAGTATGGCAGCATTTACAAACTGATGTCCCACCCCCGACACTGGCGCAGGAGCTCAGAAAAATCCCAAGAAATGTTTCAGAAAAAACCTGGACGTACAGCAGAAGGTATAAAATCCATGTGCGATCACAGAAGGCTTTACCTCATGATGCACCGACAGTGTTGTTGTAATTACCCAGAATTCCTCATGGGGGGGGGGGGGGGTGACAGAAGTTACACACTATAGCTTTAAGATAAAATGGTAAAAAATATCAAATGACCTTATAAATAACGTAGAGGCGTTTGGTCACTGCAAAGATGAGGAAGATGTTATTTTCGGCCAGTTTCTCCCCCAGTAGCGCCAGAGAGGGGTAGTCCTGCAGACACACATGGAGAAATGCATTGTGGGTATTTTCTATATGCACAAACTGTACACAGAGTTCCCAGGCAGGAAGCTAGTTAATGTATGTTGACCCCTGTGTTGTGTTTATACTGCTCTGCCGGCATTTTGACACTAGAGTAAAGGTTAATGTGCTTTCTACTTGTAGAAGACAGCACGTGTTTATCACATTTCAGTGTCACGTAGAAAGAGTCGGCCCTTTTCAGAAGTGGTTATTTTTTGACTGGATGCAAAGAACTGAGATTTTTATTGAACTTGGAACATGAAATAAAAAAAAAAATCTTCCACTAATTTTAAGTTTTCGATTTGAGTCCGATATATAGGTTTTCTGAAAATACAGATCCTGTCCAATATCATAATTATTATGGATTTTTGTTGTTCCCTAAGCAACACAGCACTTCTAATGTAAATGGTTTGAATGTATTGGAACCCATTTATTTGTAGGAACCTACTTTTAACGGTTTCAATTCAGTAAGTAAATCGGAACTTCTTCATACGTAAAGAAAACTGTTCAAAATAAATTCTCTCCGTTTACAGTAAAATGTCTCTGACCAAATCTCTGCTCTCGTACGATAACAACAGCTATTATTTAGTCTCCTGACAGTCCACTTTCAGGGCCGAAAAACATATAAAAAAATTCCCCCATTATTATTATTTTTTTTTTTTAACCTTTATTTATACAGGTAAATCCCATTGAGACCGAATACTCTTTTACAAGGGAGACCTGTTCCCATTCCCACGTTACCATTCACACACACATTCATACACCGATAGCAGACTAACTATTGACATTCACACGAGGCAAGGTGGGTTAAGTGTCTTGCCTAAGGACACAACAACCATGACACAAGTGGCAGGGCGGGGATCGAACCTCCAACCCTTTGATCATCAGCCGACCCGCTCTACCAACTGAGCCACAGTCGCCCCTAATTGGTGGCACAGTGTCACCCACATGATAAACTCTTCATTACATTTTACAGCAATAACCCTCTGGCATCTTACAAACGTATTGTGCATGAAACACTTGCTTTGTCCGATTTAAATGAATTGGTTTAGTTATTAATGATCTAATCCTCTGTTTCCTGACTGGCATTATGACTCATGTCAACACTGCTCTTTGGACTTTGAGGTTTAACATGTAGGTCAAGGTTAGGGATTGCCTTTGTTGTACCAATAATACATGCTCTTGAAGCTAAAAAGTCAACAGTCTATTCTTTGGTTTTTACCGGCATGTGTGTGTGTGTGTGTGTGTGTGTGTGTGTGTGTGTGTGTGTGTGTGTGTGTGTGTGTGTGTGTGTGTGTGTGTGTGTGTGTGTGTGTGTGTGTGTGTGTGTGTGTGTGTGTGTGTGTGTGTGTATTGGTCGCTCCCTTTGCCATGCAATGTTAATATTGATAAGCATGTGTTCTTAGTCAAGTTGTCGAGGTAACAATTATTTTAAAACATAACCTGAGTTACCCGATTAACTGAAGTAGTGGATAGAGGGCATGTACCATATTGGCTCTGGCCTTTGTTGCAGTGGTCGTGGGTTCAAAACCAACCCGTGGACCTTTACTGCAGGTCATCCCCCCCCCCTCTCCCTCCGTCTCCCCATTTCAACTCCGTACTATCTAATGAAGCTTGAAAATGCCAAAAAAATAAATGTCCTCTCTGTGATCCTACCATCTGAGTGGAGGCGCTGTACTCGTTGTTGTCGTTGAGATGACACTCTCCGTCGTGGGGCGTGACCAGCCCTCCCAGACGCCCGTCCAGAGCCAGGTGAGGCACATCGTCTGTGGCAAACACCAGCAGGTGATAGGCCTCCTTCCTCCAGCCGATCTCCTCCTGTTATGAAGCACAGCGGATTAGCAACAAATTCCTTGTCTGTGTAAATGTACCTGGCGATAAGACTTTTCTGATTCTAATTATGTGATAATGGAAAAAGTGAGCATAGGCATCAAAATGTTGTTAATGTTATCTATCCCTTTAATATTGTCTTGCCATGTTTCACTGTCTATAACTGACGCGCACACACACACACACACACACACACACACACACACACACACACACACACACACACACACACACACACACACACACACACACACACACACACACACACACACACACACACACACACACACACACACACACACACACACACACACACACACACACACACACACACACACACACACACACACAGACACACACCGTCTGTGGCAAACACCAGCAGGTGTAACACAGTTTACACAGTGATTTACTGAAACCAACAACCCGGCGTAATACACAGGTATAGGCACAAGGGTTTGGGTGCAGGATATAAATTAGTGTGACAATAATTCAGTCTATAACAAATACTTGTTGAGCTGAAAAATCTCATGTTCTATAGCACTTACATGAACTAAACTTTCCATACTCATTCTCAGTACAGTTCTGAAGGTTATAACTGAGGTATTTGTTCATATTTTGTTAACTGTCTGATTTATGAGACATTTTGTTCTTACAAAACTGCCCAAAGAAATGTGATTTTAAGACCTGAACATACTGTAGTATTTTTATTTATTTATACAATGAAAGAAAGCTCTATACAAAATAGTGTGTGTTAATAATGTGGACACAAATTAAAGAAAGATTTTGATTAACTAACATCTACTGTAGGTGTAAAATGACTGATCCAAACACAGCTAGAGTGTTCTCCTCCTGGTTACAAAGCACAGCCGATTAGGAACCTATGCAACCATTTTTAACAACCATTTGAAGGATCTGTTCATGTGCTGGTAGTGGTCTGATTTATGATACGTTTTGTTCGTCAAAACATGCCGAAAATGCATTTTTTTTTTTTCAGTCTTTATACAAAATTTTGGACACACTAAAATGTTCTAACCCCAGTAAGACATTTAGACTTTTCTGCTGTCGGCCATTATCAACAGGAAACAACAGGCGGCCGAGAGACAGAGCGCTGAGTAATGATCAGCGCTAAACAAACATTCAGTTCAGCCTCTGGGGAGAGAGAGAGAGAGAGAGAGAGAGAGAGAGAGAGAGAGAGAGAGAGAGAGTCTATACTGCCTTTGTCCTCTCTCAGGACTGTACAGTACACACACACACACACACACACACACACACACACACACACACAATACACGCATATACGCACACACGCACACACACACACACACACACACACACACACACAATTACAGGCTTGTTTGAAGAGAAAATCTACCCAGTGTCTAGTTAAAAATGAAAATGCGTTGAAATAGTGAGACATTGTAGGTTGAGCTTTGCATATATTCCTGACACTCAGATGACTACTACATGTTGTTGAGGACATCCAGGGAAAAGGAAGTGTTCAACTTAAGTCCAACCCATTGACAAAGCATCAGTCAGTTTTACGTTAAAAAACATCCACAGCCTACAGAAACTTGCATACTAGATACAGGCCTAACTGAACTAAATGTATCATAACTCAGTCAGTGAACAACATATGAACAAATCCTTCAGTAATAACCTTCAGAATAGTGCTGAGAATGATTATGGAAAGTGTAGTTGATGTAAAGTGCTTTAGAAGTTGAGATTTTAGCTTTTCAAGTTATATTCATGTGATAGCTATGTATCCAATTGTTGACCTGACTTACGCTAATTTAAAATGACTGTGTAAAACTGAGGTCAATCTCAATACAGGCCTTTGTACAGACCCAGCCCAGAGTCCTAACCAGTGTGTGTGTGTGTGTGTGTGTGTGTGTGTGTGTGTGTGTGTATGTGTGTGTGTGTGTGTGTGTGTGTGTGTGTGTGTGTTTGAAACAGAGTTAATTACAAGGCAGGAGTCAGTCGGAGGGAGTCACTCACTTCCTGTAGAAAACAATTAAAGCACGAGAAGAAGAAGACAGAGGATAAGACGTGTCCTCATATGTGTGTGTGTGTGTGTGTGTGTGTGTGTGTGCGTGTGTATGAGCTTGTGTTCATGTGTTCCTGAGTGTGTGTATTGTGTGCACTCGTGTTCATGTGTGTGCTACAGTGTGTGTGTGTGTGTGTGTGTGTGTGTGTGTGTGTGTGTCCTCATGTTTAACCAGCTGCACCAGACTCGACTTCCTGTCCGTACCCCCTGGTGCTTTTAATTAAGAGTCAAATAGGACGCTCTCTCACACGCACACACAAACACACACACACTAATAGGACTCTCACACACACACACACACACACACACACACACACACACACACACACACACACACACACACACACACACACTAATTGGACGCTCTCTCACACGCCCGGCATTCCCCCTCAGTCTGGACAGAATGACTGCTGTCTCTAAATACTGCCCAGTCACTCAAGGCCAGACATGACAGGCAGAAACAAGCAGATTTATGATGATTTTTTTCTTAAAAATACGCCAAAAAACCACGCTCTCTCCAACCACACAACTAGTCCTGCTCTCTCTCAATTAAATACACAGCTATCACATGGATATAACTTGAAAAAACTAAAAATCTCAACTTCTAAAGCACTTACATCAACTAAAGTTTTCCAAAATCATTCTTAGCACTATTCTGAAGGTTATTACAGAAGGATTTTTTCATATTTTGTTAATTGTCTGATTTTATGATGCGTTTAGTTCTTAAAAACATGCCAAAATGCACTTCTTTTGCAGACATTTTATGGCTTTTTATTTTCAAAATCTGATGTAACAGATATACTTCCATATACAGCTCTGGAAAAAATGAAGAGACCACTCCAAATGTTCAGTGTTGCTCGTTTTACTATATATAGGCATATGTTTGAGTAGAATGAACATTTTGGTTTTATAATATAAACTACTGGCAACATTTGTACCAAATTCCAATACATTTTTTCTTGTCATTAAAGAGCATTTTCAATAAGTAATGTAGAGATGGAGATTGAAGAAAAATCCAGACTGGTCTCTTAATTTTTTTCAGAGCTGCATATAAGCATATAATGTAAGTAAAGAGATAGATAACTGAGTGCATTGTCACCTTACAAACAGCAGCCTGCAGTATGGCGTCAAACCCGCCCTCCGGAGCGTCACGGTTGCGTGAAACCATCTGCTTTGTCACCACGTCGTTAAAATCGTCGACTTCGGCCGTCAGCGGGAGGATGTGCCGGAAACCGAAGGTGGGGACACATGTTGGGAAGAGCTTGTACCTGTGAGGGGGAGGGGGAAGACAGGTAGAGATCAGGATGTGTTTTCTGAAAGTTATATAAGGACAATATTCAAGGGAGAAATAAAAGGTTTGGCCAGTTTTAGGCCAGTGATATATTGAAAATCGTTACGCAAAAGGTTTTTAGCTTTGTTTTGTTTCTTGTGTATTTATAGCTTATTTTCTTAATCATTTAGTCTTATTTATTTCACTTTTTTAATTTTTGTCTGTTTATGGGGGGGAGGGGGAGGGGGAGAGGGGTGGGGGGGAGGGAGGGGAGGGGGGAGAGGGGGGGAGGGGAGGGGGGGTGTGTATGTATTGTATGTGTTTACTTATTCTGTTTTTTTTTGTCCGTATGTAAAAAAAAAAAACTGTAAAACCACAAATAAAAGTTAAAAAAAATAAATAAAAATAAATCATCCAACTGATCATCGCAGCTTACAATGTGAGTGAAGAAACATCTGAGCTGGTATGGACATCAGTGTGTCTGGTTTCCTGTGTGTGTGTGTGTGTGTGTGTGTGTGTGTGTGTGTGTGTGTGTTTCTGGACAGAGCCAGTAGGCAGGTGCTGCTGCTTGAAGTAGGCTGTGTTTACGATCTGTACATGGACATTGCCTTTAGTGATAAAATCATGAAGTACCAGCTCATTCTGTCCAAACTAAGTGAACTGGGCTATCAAAGCAAACTGGTGGTGTTGATCTTTGGCAGCTTGGGGCATGTCCACCATCTTGTTTTCACTGGGTTAAGGCTGGCAGGGCTCTCCAGCAGGACATCCAAACAGCTGTCAAAGTTCTGCTCCATATCAGCGGTGACAGGCAGCCTGGCAGTGTGGCGCAGGAGATGTTTTTTATACCCTTGAACACTGTCCTATCTCATTTCTGGAAATATTTGAATCCTGTCTGTTGTAATGTGATTGGTGGACTCAAATAAAGAATTAAAATGTGTATTTATTCCTTTGACTATCAGTTTCTAGACATTACCCATTGAGTGCACTTGTTGTCAGGCATGTTGATGTTTGATTGTTGTCCTTAGTCATGTATTTATTTATTTATTTTATTTAGATGGATGGGCTAGACTATAAAAATGAATTGTCCCTTAAGGATTATTAAAGTATTCTGAATCTGAATCTAAAAGCTGACTAGAGTTGTACAACATTTATATTAAAGAGGGGCAAAAACGCATCTAAATTCATGGAATCTCCTGCTTTTATAATGGCAAAAATGAGCTTGGGTTCTTATTGATCAAAATGTTGGTATCTATCCCTTTAATATTTTCCTGACATGTTTTTCTGTGTATGGCTGACCCAAACACACACACACACACACACACACACACACACACACACACACACACAGACAAAAGCCATAACCTAGATGGGTAGTGATGCGCGATGGCAGGGCGCTGTGTTAGAGCAGTGCCGTTTCACCTCGAGGGCAAACATTGTGTGCCACCACAGCTTTCTGCCCCTCTGTCTATTCTGCTGCCTTTCACTGTGCCCTTCGTCAACCACACACACACACACACACACACACACACACACACACACACACACACACACACACACACACACACACACACACACACACACACACACACACACACACACACACACACACACACACACACACACACACACACACACACACACACACACACACACACACACACACACACACACACACACACACACACACACACACACACACACACACACACACACAGCATACCATAGGAAACAGGGGCAATTTTAAAATAACCGCTTGTCCACTTTGCTTCATAAAATATGTGAACTCTCCTGTGCAAGCTTAACTATGCATGATTCATGAGTGGACAAAAAATAGAATGTGGTTGGGCTTTCGAGTGAGTTACTACTGCAGGATTTCCTTTTTCAGTGTGTGTGTGTGTGTGTGTGTGTGTGTCACAAGAGGAAAGGTCTTCAGCTTAACCCCCACATACCTCTACTTAGGCATTGCCCCATTGTGAAGAATGTAAGGCAAACATCGTTGTGATTTTATCATTGAAAATAAAATTATTTGTCATTGATAAATCTGATCTATTATAAAGGCTAAATACCATATTCAAACAATGTAAATTAAGTCATATTCTTATCAAGATGTATTCTGTAAATGCACATAAGACATCTTGTTAATAAAGATGAAAAAATTCACATACGTCCCCTTGTGTAAATCTATAGTTTTTTAGAATGTTTGTTGCAAAAATCTAGTGTTAATACACAGCCTAGGCTCTGTAAACTGGCATGTAAACAACGGGGCCCACCGTAGGTAGCAGCATGCCCATTTACAGAGCCAACTAGGGGTGTGTATTAACACCTGACTGTTTTCAGCACACACACATTACGGACAGCTATCCAATCTCGTGGAGATATTCACTGATTTTCACAAAAAAGGATTTTGTCAACAAGCGTTCTCCAGAATCGCTGCCTACACCTTTAATCTATCTATTGGAATTTGAACCCTTAAGTCACCAATGCCCCACCCTACTAAAACACACAATACACTATCTGTGGTATTATTGCACATTAGTTTATGTAATGATTGATATGATAGGAACCTATGTGTCGGTAGTTTAGTTCAGGTGCACAGGAAGTGTTGTTCACGTGCTGTTTGGATGCTGGTGGCCATTCAATAGCGTGGTCAGTTAACAGTGAACTTGAGTGTCTTATTATACAGTAAATGTAAAATGGACTCCACTTATATAGCGCCTTTCCCTGGTTTTTCACAGACAATGAGCTTTACATTGTTTCGTACACATTCACCCATTCACACACATATTCATACACCGATAGCAGCAGCAGCCACCACACAGGGTGCAAGCTAACTATCGGGAGCAATTCGGGGTTCAATGTCTTGCCCAAGGACACTTCGACATGTGGCGGGGAGACGGGGGATCGAACCACCGACCCTGCAATCCAGTGGCCGATCTCCCTACCCACTTTGCCACTGCCGCCCCAGTAAACACAACACTGTCCATATATATATACCCACCCATTGCATGGATTCTCCTGGTACTTGGGTGCAGTGTAGGAGAAGGGAGACATGTTTTTATCCACGAACGAGCCAAAGCCCAGCCTGAAGTTACTGGTGAGGTTGGCCATCTCCTGGGCCAGCTTGGTGCCGAGGTTTCGGATGGTGTCCAGGTCGTCTTTCATGGAGAGAGAGAGATCCATCAGGTAGTAAAGATCCACGGGATAGTCCTCCACCTGACGCACCTGTAGCCCAAACCACGTCTGCTCTCCTGGGTGGGACAAGGGGGGCAAAACATGGGTTAGATGGTTGTGTACTTTATATGGGCACAACCTTATCTCTACACTTTTTTGTTTTTACACTGTGTCTAAGGATCGTTTTTTTTTTCAATTTATTTGTGTGTCAGGTGTTGCTCTCTTCACTTGTGTGGTTCTCCTATTTACATTGTTGAAAGGCGCCTGGGACTTGCAATGACTTTTGTAGTAATAGTTGTGCGTGCATATGACAAATAAACAAATCTTGAATCTTGGTTAAACCCACAAAACATACATCTTTGAATAAATGGAATTTTGAATGAAGATTGTCCACTTAAGGTACAATTTAGTCCAAGACTAGGCTTAAATGTCCATGGGCCAGTTTCACAGACATGGATTAAGCCTAGTCCTGGACTAAATGGAATTTTGAATGGAGATTGTCCATTGAAAGTACAATTTAGTCCAGAACTAGGCTTAATCCATGTCTTCGAAACCGGCCCCATGTCTGTGATACTAGCCCTAAATGCAGTTTAATTCTCACCTGGCCTGAGACTGAGGGCGATCTTCTGGGGCATGATCTGAACCACCTGGCTGGACTCGGAGCCTTTGGAGCTGAGCGGTCTGTTGACCATCACAGACATGCTGCTGGAGGGAGACTCGATGGAGCGCACCTCACACCCCCTCCTCTCCAGGTTAGAGCTGAAGTCACAGCGCGAAGGCAGGCTGCGGCCCCTACCAAAGTCCTGGAAGAAAAAACAGCACATTTGTGGTTGAAGAAACTCATGAAACAATAGGAATTAATTCGAAAAAGGGGGATATAGCCCTCAACTGGCAAGACACTGAACCCTAAATTGCCCCCAATAGTTAGCTTGCACCCTGCGTGGTAGCTGCTGCTATCGGTGTATGAATGTGTGCTCCAGTTGTAAGTCGCTTTGAATAAAAGTGTCTGCTAAATGACATGTAATGTAATGTAAATGTACGTAAATAGGAAAGGGTTGAAATATGAATGACACGTGGCCTACAGTCAATATACATTCACCGTATTCATGTAAGCTGTTCTACTTTGTTTACATTTAAAGGTGGAGTCTGTGAGGCTGGAAAACGATTGTTGTCAACATCTCTGTGAAAATCTATTATCACTGACTGCACCTTTTTTTTAAGATTATTTTTGGTCATTTGTAAAGCTTTATGAGATAGCACAGAGTTGAAATGGGGAGACAGAGAAAAAGAGGGGGGATGACATGCAGTAAAGGTCCACAGGTCAGATTTGAACCCGCGACGACTGCAACGAAGGCCGGAGCCAATATGGTACACGCTCTATCCACCACAACACAACAGGTGGCCTTGCTTTACCTCCTGTGCGCACCAGGCGCAGCGGGGATGGATGAGGAGACATTCTTCACAGGACGTCGCGCTGCCACTCATACACATGTTCAGACCTGAGAGACAGACAGACAGACAGACAGACAGACAGACAGACAGACAGACAGACAGACAGACAGACAGACAGACAGACAGACAGACAGGGGGTTAAAGCTCATAAACAAGTACAGTTACAGCAAGATCACATCACTAATATCTAGTAGGCCTATGTTATGTATAAGGATTTAATTAGGGGCCACAAACACTAAACGGATGTGAACATGATGTCTGATGCAGGCTAATCGTTCGTTTTGATATATTTTCTTTGTTTTTAAATTGTTTATCCAAGTCTTGACTAAGTCTATATCATCTAGAAGTTGGACAATGACCAAATATACTAAACATTACAAAATGTTTCTAGTGTTTATCTGTACATGTAAATAAGTTAGAGGTATAATATAATAATATAGACCACAGACCAATAAAACAGAAATCATCACACCCAAAAATAAATATAACAAAATACCATTGATCTGATCTGACACGGTTGGGGACAACTAGAGTGTAACATGTGGGAAGGGAAGACTACATAACATTGCATGGTGCTTTAGTGATACATTTTATTAGTGTTGTTCCCTAAAAGCCTATTGACCGGTAAGCCTTTGATGAGACATTGAACGGGTTTATCATATCACTAGGCGACTGTGTCTTTATTTGTTTTTAGGGAGGGGGATTTGAAATGCAGGACAAATATTTTGGTCTTTCTCCTTCTCAGATCTCTCCTCTCTGTACTGCCAGTGAAAACAACCCAGTGTTGACTTGTTCCTCTCGCCTGCATGTGGCTCCAGTTTACAGTAGCACCACCAAGCCCTGTGTGTGTGGGTGTGTGTGTGTGCGTGCGTGTGTGTCAGAATCTCTTTATTGTCATTGCATAAGGTAGAACGAAAATGAGGGGAAGAAGCTCTCAAATCAGTGCATTTGTTTGTGTGTGTTTTCGCATGTGTATTGGAAGTGTGTGTGTGTGTGTGTGTGTGTGTGTGCGTGTGTGTTTATGTGTTTTCGCATGTGTGTTACCAATGTGTGTGTGTGTGTGTGTGTGTGTGTGTTGTGCGAGCGTGCATGCCTGTGTACATGTATTCGCACCAAACACCGGCTCAGTTGTCTGTTACGCGCTGATATCATAATAATAGAGAATACATTCAAATCCAACAACACAGACAATACTGGCTTTTGTCCTCCTACCTCTGGCAGCGTGCAGCAATGTTTCCAGCAGCATGCAACAGAGAGCTGCTCGCCACATCCACGTACCCGGGATCCACATGCTGTTTCTGGGCGTGTTTTTTTACCAAATACACGCCAAAAATTGTGGGTGTCTTCTAATCGCAGTTGACACCAATGTATCAGTGTACCGGTGGCCGACCTTTCATGTGAGATAGTCCAGTGCAGAAACACACAATAGTCAATGTTAGTGCGCTCAAATCATCTCAACTCCAATGACCAATGCGCTTATTCCAGGCTGAATAAAGGATCCGCGTAAAGGCAAGCGCATGTATCCATTGTTTGACTGTCTGTAGAAAGAAATAGGTCGTTCCTCCACAGGGTCCTGTTGAGAGGGGATGTCGTCTTGAACTCAAGCCCCGCTGTGAGTGTGAGTTTCTCGGACGCCTCCAAATCCTTCAACGTCTCGACTACCACTTCTTCACCCATAGCTGACAGCGGCAACTCAACAACTTCTGCGCCGATTTCATGGCACTTCTTCTCGGCCCCAAAATTACCAGTGCGAAGGGTATGAGAACCAGGAGTACACACAAAGGCCCAATGGATAATAATCAGATATATGCAAATAACTCCAAACTCTCAACACTGATTTTTTTCTTGTGTAGATGTGTGTGTGTGTGTGTGTTGCTCTCTCGTCGGTTTGTCCGGTTCGCGTTCCAGCTGGAATCTCCGCCCCTTCCAAACCAGGGATTAATATTAACCCGTTCGCTGCTATGTTGAGCACTTGGCAACATAATGAGGTTAACACACCCAGAGAGCATTGCGATGCACTGCCTGTAGCTAGTGTGGACACCTAGTGGTGACCAAGGGCAATTAAGAGGGTGCTTACAGAGTGGGAAAATGCTTGATTTGAAATATGTTTAGGCCTCTATATTACAAATGAATACTAACAGGACACACCTCTTGATATTGGATTTGAGTGATTATTCTATTTTGAATTCATATTTTTTTATGGAAAATTCCTGTATTTTTCTTCAATAGCTTTATCAGGTGATTGTCAATATACACTGTATGAATACTCTTCCATTTTACTGGGAAATGGAGGTAATATTTTATATATATATACACATGCTTGAGGCTCCTTGAAAAAGTTGAAGCACTTTCATCTTAACGGTGCTGGAAAAGTGCTTGAATTTTGATCTAGGAATCACCCATACGGAACCGGCATTAATGTAATGAATGAGGTTTGTCTTTCCTCAGTCTTCCCTTGGCCCAGCTTTCCTGTTTATCCTAACCCTACATTTTAACATGTGTAATGTCACACATGGGAAAATGTAGGGTTAGACAGTGAGACCATAAGACACTCTTTCTGCCTTTTCTCAGGCTAGGATGAACCGATCTCTAAAAATGTTTGCACATTTATACTACATAGGATCTCAGAATTCAATACACCTTCATATTCCCACAGGTGAAGTAGGTCTTTACATATCTGTATGAACCCTGCTGTATTAAGACCTAAGACTGGTCCAGGAGCTGCCAGGACACATGGTTTTGTTGTTTAAAGGTTTGTCAACATCACGTCTCAGGTTTCAATTCCCTGGTCTATTCTGAGCTACTGGCTGCAGAGTCCAGCTGGGCTCTGTGGGTCAGAGAAATACATCTTCCCCTGACTTTTACTCCTTCAATCTAAGTTTGCTTTAATCACACACTTAAAAAAAATTAACCAGGAGTATGTGTTTGATTAGCAAACTAGCACTGCGTTCCAATCCCCATACTTCCATACTATTTTAGTATGCCAGAAAAAGATTTAGGATGTCCCAATATACATGCACGTCAATTGCACTATGCTAAAAATAAACAGATGCCCGATAGCTCCAACAGCATTTTGGAGTATTCGTCTTTATTCTTGACATTTCTCAACATAATGGGAACAAATCTTCCTTATCTAATTTTCTTTTCTCTACTGTGGCCCTAAAACTCTTCTGTACTTTAGTATGTAGTGTAGTAAAAAGAAACATTATGTTATTTGGAACGCGGGGTAAGAATATGCTCAGATGACACAAATTTATCATGTTTTTTGTTCATTAAATGGTTAATTCTTGTCTGTAATTTGTGATTAAAAGTTAAATTCAGATCAACTATGAACATACACATCAAGTTTTGCTTTCACCATATCCCAGTTTGCCCCTACTGTGGACTGCTGGTGTGTAACATGTACAAGGACAAAGACTCTATTCCTCTATTCGCCAATTTAATTAAGATTACTCGTCAGACAAGGGCTGCATTGTTTAGAAAAATAATCTAATTGCGTTTATTGTGAACTATCTTGCAATTGTGCTATGATATGTGATATAAGAGGGGATGAACACTTTTACAAAAAAAAAATCAGTTTCATTGAAAAAAATGTAATAGATTTTTGTGGGAATCTGTACCAAACAAAGATGTTTTCTTAAGTCTGTAGAATACGACGTGCAGGCAGGACATCTCTGCAGCATTGCCAATATCTAATTTATATTTATAAGATGCTAATTTGACACATATTTAGCTTTTCCTGCGAGTTGTGGTAGGGCTGATTGCGATTTTGATAACATTTTGATTAATTGTGGAACCAAAAGTCAGACTAAGACCTTTGTTGTGTTCAAAAAGCCCTAACATCCTCCCTCCTACATACTCAACATGTATATACTACATACTGTCTACTAAAAGATCGATTGTGTGTGCGAGCTTCGTCGAACCGTTTACACTGAAGTATACAGAAGCAATTTAAAAGAAAAACTTCCATGTCGTTTGTAGAGACGCAATGCATTGTGGGGCGGTTGAGTAGGAAAAGTATCCTATCGATCCATACCCAAAATCTTCCCGGGAGTAAGTAATCATCTGTGAATTTCTCGCCTACACAATCTTGCATTAACAACCACAACATACTCAAATTGACGTCAAAATTAGTATGAGTTGTAGGCAGTGTTTGAAAAGCCTTACTAACGTCCTGTTAGTAAAGCTTTTCAAACCCAGCCTACAGCCTTGTATCAGGCAGAGAAAGTAGCTTACATGGAGAATAACAGAAAAAAAGTATTCCAATGTGTGTCTCTTTTATTGACAGAGGACAAACAATCCTGCTGCATGTGCAACTGTATCTAATATTAAGCACCATTAAATAAATCTTGATAAACCATTATCTTATAAAAAATAAAATATTTAACTGCCAAATAACTGGCAGAATAACTTAGAAAGAACACAGATGCTTTTCAAACTGTCAAATGTACAAACTTTTGAACATCAACAAAAATAAACCATAGGCTAAAGCACTCAACAAAAAATATATAATGCTATACTCTGAAGGAACACAGTAGTCATTTTACATTCATCTCTCCCTCCATTTAGAAATATTGCAGTTGTAAAAAATAAAAAAACTGGAGGTTGTAATTCCCCTTTCAGAAAAAAACTTCTGACAAAATCACTGTTAACGAGCAATTTGAGTGCCATGTTTACTTACTCATAACAGTTGTACGTTCGCTGGCAATAAAATAAAATAATAATCAAATTTTACTTGTAAAGAACACAGTAGTCTTTTTAGATTAATTGTTCCTCCATCTTTTTTGAAATATTTGAATTTTAAAGAAAAATTTGAAGGGGTTGAGATACTATTCTAACAAAATCTTGGAAACTGAAACCATTTTGAATCTACTGCTTCCTCATAACTGTATGTCATTGGCCAAACGTCCTTGGGAAGATCCCAGAAACCATCTTAGATTAATCCTTACCCTATCTTTGAAATACTTGCGTTGTAAAAAAAAAAAAAAAAAAAAAACTTTAAGGGGTCTTGACGATTTTCAAAAAAAATATAATTTCCAACAAAATCACAGAAAAAAAAATATTAAATAATATTTATAATATTAAATAAATATTTTAAATCTGCTTCCTCATAACTGTACAAATCAAATTCCACTTGAAAGAATACAGTAGTATTTTTAGATGAATTGTTCTCCCATCTTTGAAATATTTGAGTTGTAAAAAACTACAGATATAAAAAAAAAATCCCAGAAAAACTACAACTATTTCAAATCCCCCTGCTTCCTGATAATACCTCATTGGCTGACCTGCTCAGTATCTCTGATGTCATTTCCCTTATGGTTCTAAGTGGCAGTGTGCTTAGACAGTGTTTTGCCTTGAGCTCCGCCAGTGCGTCTACGATGCTCTCCCTGGCAACGTGAGGGTGTCTCTGGGTGAGTTCGGCCATCAGCGTGTCAAAGCTCCCCATGGTGCCGTAGTGTTGGGGCACGCACGTCCCCTTGGCCGTGGGGGAGATACACACCACCTGACGGGGCTTAAACACCGGGCTGAGCGGGGGGTGGATGAGCAGCTAGAGAGAGAGAGAGGGGAAAGAAGGAAGGTTTGTTTTTAAGTTTTCCTGTACTTACCGGCACTTTCATTTAGAAATTGTTTGTACTAAATCTGTCTGTCTGTAGCTGATTGTTGATGTATTATCCCTATGCAACATTTTAATGAAAAAAGATATGATAAGAGCCCCACAAAATCTGTGCAGAAGTGATCATTGAGTCGGATTACTTTTGTGTGTGACTCTATATTTTCCTTTTTAGTGAAAATGTTGGCAATAGTCAATCTTTAAGAACCAAACATCGGGATGTTGATGTAATATTCATTAAGTTCCAATAAAGATTTGAAAAAAAAAAAAAAAACTATGTTGATGTCCTATCCTCACCTTCCTGTCTGTGCTGTGAAGTGTGTGTGGTGTGGAGTGGTCCTGTGAACTCTCAGACAGGGCTGGACTCTGGTTATGGGTCACAGCACTGCCTGCTCTGTTGGTAATGTTAGTGTTATTGTTAATGTGCTCCACACGTAGAGCGCGGCCGTGCTTTGTGCTGCCGTTCAGCTCTCTCACTGCAGCCTCTGCACACTGGGCTCCACTCAGCATCACTATGGCAACTCTGGAGAACACAGGTAGGGAGACAGGGTTAGTAAGAGTGATTTTAGGTGGCCATTTTGGAAGAAAATCAAAATCGCTGTTTTGAATTAGAACTAGATATTTCAAAAGGTGGTGTCAGCGATTCTGGAGAATGCTTGTTGTCAAAATCACTTTGTCAAAATCAGTGAATATCTCATCGCAATCCGCTAACTGTCCGTTCTGTGTGTGCGCGCTGTAAAAATAAAATCTGCTGTAAATGCACAGCCTAGGCTCTGTAAACAGGCATGCACACACAGTACAAACACAGTCAAGCTTTCTCCAGAATCATTGACTCCACCTTAAAGGACTAGTAACAAGTAGCACAAACCTACACATAGACAAAGCTCAATAATATTTATGAATGCTGTATGCAACAATATCAATGTCACATATTATGTTCGTTAGCTGTCAGGGGCAGTATCTCACCTCCAGTCATTGTTCAGAGCAGAGATGCTGACTTCACACACTTGGTATTTCTCAAACCACTGCTTCACATCACTCTGGCAGAGACAGTTTGAAGGTTAAGTTAAAGCGTGTACTGCCATCTGCTGGCCATAAGGGCACTATACAAGTTTTAGGTTGATTTATCATATGCACAACAAATACAGGCGTTGGCAATTAAATTATTAAGTGTCTCCTACAATACAACACACAAAATATATGTGCATTAAGACAAAGACAAATAGTGCAAAATGACAAAATACTGAAGAAAAAATTTAAATGTAGGAATGTATATTACATTGATATAAAATGGACTAAAGTTAAAGGCCTACTTCACCGGTTTGAATATGAAGGTGTATTGAATTCTGAGATCCTATGTAGTATAAATGTGCGAAAAAAATTAAAATCGGTTCATCCTAGCCTGAGAAAAAGCAGAAAGAGTGTTTTTTTTTTAACCCTATATTTCTCTTTCTCGTAACATCACAGAAAGAGAAATATAGGGTTAAAAAAAAAACTTACTTTGTAAATATTACTGTGATGTCACAGTAAAAGACATCACAGTAATATTTACAAAGTAAGTTTTTTTTTAACCCTATATTTCTCTTTCTGTGATGTCACGAGAAAGAGAAACATAGGGTTAAAAAAAACACTCTTTCTGCCTTTTCTCAGGCTAGGATGAACCGATTTCAATTTTTTTCGCACATTTATACTACATAGGATCTCAGAATTCAATACACCTTCATATTCAAACCGGTGAAGTAGGCCTTTAAGTTAAATATATAAAGACATACTGTAGAGTAAAATAGAAAAGTGTATTCTGCAATGTGGGGAGGTAGGAACTGGTGGTATATACAGATGTGTATACTGTATATATATGAAGAAATATAACTATAAACATATAAATATAATGGTTTGAACAGGTTAAAGATGTGTTTAAAAGAAATATATAATCCAATATAACATAATATTGTCTAACTTGATCAATTAATTATATACGTTCATGTTAACAGACTAGTATTCATTTGTTTGTTGTCATTAAACATTATAGTTAAAAAAACATACAGTACGATCAAATGTACGGTAACAATAAACAGATATAAACATCGCATTAAGGTTAAAAAATAATACGACAAAAGACTGCTACTACAACACTGATTCTCACAACTTAATTTGTTTGTACCCTGAAATGTTTCGACTACTATAAAAAAAAAAACTTTACGAACAAATGTACGGTAACGATAAACTGATGTAAACATCGCATTAAGGTAAAAAACAACACTGATTCCAACCAGTTCTACGATGAGATAATAACGGTAAATCTCACCTCTGTGACGTCAGTGGGCAGGTTGGAAACACACAGCACTGCGCTCTGGACCTCAGGACTCTCTGCCTCTGGGGCTGAAACCAAACCAACACCATCAACATGAAAAAGAAAACTCTACATTTGTGGCGTAAATGCTTGAAGGTGCACTATGTAACTTTGGGTGTGTGTCAGAGAAGTGAATTTTTTTTAAAGGTATATTCTTATTCCTGAATAAACAAACTTTCCTCACAGTAAAATGTGATCCCGGGAACATTGTTTGAAGTTAGAGAGCTTCCTGAAAAATGTACTGTTTCACTGTTGTTGTTGTTTACAGCAGCAGGGCCCACAGTTTGGTTTACAAACATATTCTAGGCCGTTCTGTTCCAGGTCCCTCACAATAATTTAGTTTTGATTTATCATGACATAATTATTCAATACTAAGAATTCTAAGAAAGTTTTGTAAACTAACTTGAGGGTCATCATATCAAAACAAATCCCCCTCCCCTGAAAGTGCATGGTGCACCTTTAAGCTACATTCACCGAACACTTACCATCTCGGATTTTAATCCTTATGTTTGGAAAAACATGTAAAATAAAATCCACTGGTGCTTTGTGTTCTGTTGTTTTATAATCCTGGCATTTTTAACTCATGTATAATGATGTGTTTTATCAATTTGCACTGTCCCCTTCTTAAATAAACTGAATTGAATCCTGTATAATACCTTTTGAATGGGCGTGTACAGATTAGAATAGGTTATGTATAGATGTAGATATAGATGTTTAACCTGCGAGAGTGTCTTTAACGTGTGTGTTCCCTGTTGGTTGCTGTCTGGTCTCAGTGGCTGCTGTCTGCTCCAGGTCTTCCTCTGCATCGTACCAGTCCTCACATGAGTTCAGCTCTTTGCCTCCAGCTGATGATCACATTTTACACATTACAAAAACTTTAAAAAAATACTGAAAGAGAAGAGGCTTAACAATCATAAAAGTGAAGCATGTATGGCACAGTGAATAAAAATGTGGATTGTTTTTGTTTTATGTCAGAATTTTGGATGTAATATGTATCAAATATAAAGTAATTAATTACAACTAAAATAATAATAATAATCATAGTAAATCATTAAATCAAATAATAATACTTATTGAAAAATAAAATAAAAAGAAAATTGCCATTGACAGCTGACGTCCACACGAACAATAACACAGTTTTAATTTAGAAACCGAACAATTTTGTTTAACCTTTATTTTACCAGGCAAGAATTGCATGAGATCAAATTACCTCTTTTTCGAGCAAGGCCTGGCCAAAATAATAATAATAATAATAATTGATAGGTTTTATATAGCGCTTTTTTGGAGGTCACTCAAAGACGCTTTACATTGCATAGAATATACATAAAAGAAAAGAAAAAACACGAAAACAAAAATGGCGTCAGTAAAATATAATTAAATATATAAGACAAATATATAAATATAAGAAGACAAACCTAAAAAGAAAGCACAGACATGAGAAAAAGAGACAAATACAGTCAAGAGGAGGATACACACTAGAAGAACCATTTTGTGACAATGATATGTAATATGGTGTTCTATAATGATGGCACAAAGAACGATACAACACAAAACAATACAAAGCTATACAAAGCTATGCAGCCATGGTGGTGGGTAAGAATGTTTGTTTTTCTGTTTTTGTGTGTACTTTTTTAGTCTGTCTTAATTCTTTAGTCTCTTGTGGTAATTTTTGGCATTTTCAAGCTTTATTAGACAGTACAGAGTTGTAATGGGGAGACAGAGAGAGAGGGGGGATGACCTGCAGTAAAGGTCCACGGGTCGGATTTGAACCCGGGACCACTGCAACGAAGGCCGGAGCCAATATGGTACGTGCTCTATCCACTACACCACCGGAGCGCCCCCCCCAGTTAATCATTTTAAATGAATGTGAGTGGGATGCTTCTAACTTACTGGACTGCCTGTCTCCTGGTCTGTTTGCCTTATTGAAACCATCTTTATCTCTGGGGACGAGAGTGACCGCTCTCCTCACTCTCTCCTTCCTGACCGGTTTGACCTCTTTCTGACTGTCCTAGAGAAGAAATTATACAAATTAAAGAATTAAAAATTAAAAAACACCCTTCATGTCTGCTGCCATCAGCCATAATTTTTAACGATCATATGAAACTGTGAATTGATATGTTGATTTGTATTTGTTGTCTTGTTTTTATTTTTGTTGGTGTTTATTTTTTTTTCCAACACTAAATATCGAACTGGTTTCAATTGAGAGCAATAAAGCAACAACAAATCGCTTAAAGATTTGTTTTCTGTTAATATAAAGTTGGTATTATCTTTATCTCATATACATTCATATTTTAATTATTTTGTATTCTTTTTTTTTTTGGAGCATCGTGGCAAGAAAGTTTCCTTCAGGATGAATTAAGTTCTATCTTATCTTAAAAACCTCTTCTACATCTCAGTGTGTGAACTCACCTGGCAGACATCTTTAACATCTTTACTTTGATTATCAGAAGCTGGATTTTCTTCCTCTGATGCTTCTTGTTTCTGTGGCTCCGGGGAGCTATTTGGGATTTTTTTTTAAACACAAAAAATAAATTTTCGCATTTAGAAACTCAAAAGCCTTTTTTGCTAAACCATTTAAATGGAATTACATCAGTCACGCGTGCATGTAATGTGCATGTATGTGCATGTAATGTGCATGTATGTGCATGTAATGTGCATGTAATGTGCATGTAATGTGCATGTATGCGAGAACGTACCTAGATGGAACACTTTCTTGCACCTCAACGCTGATCTAAACAGAGACAAAAGAGAATTAGCTGTGCAATTTATAACAGTCCAAAGCTATAGTGCGTAACTTTTTCATATAGTCCAATGTCGGTTACTTTCAAGCCATCGCCAAACAAGTTGACACAAAGTTGATTAATCTTATCAGCTCCACAAAACTCTCTCTGTATTTCTCAATATGGCAGCATTTACAAACTGGTATCGCCCCCTTGACACTGGTGCATGAGCTCAGGAAAACCCCAAGAAATGTTTCAGTTGTTGATTACACAGCTAAGAAAAAAACCTGGACGTACAGCAGAAGGTATAAAATCCATGCACCATCACAGAAGGCCTCTACCTAATGTACTGTAGATGCACCGACAGTGTCGTCGTAATTTCTCAGAATTCCTCATGGGGGGTGGCAGAAGTTACACACTACAGCTTTAAAGTATTTACAGTTGATTCTAACCTGTGCAGGTGTGTATCTTGTTCCCATGGTGATCTGCTCACAGTCCACAGACAGAGGCTTGAGTTTGTCCAGAGGGATTCCAGACAGGATCTTAGCTCTCATCTGGTTATAGTCACATTCTAGTGTCTGCTGAACACTGAGTATGTTAGGAGGAAGGTCCTTAGGCCTGCAGAGAGACGGGAATAATACATAAAAAAATACAAGTACAGCTTGAAGTTGCAGTGTGTAATACAGTATAGGAATACTTAGCATCATCTAGTGGTGAGATGCTAGATTGCAATGCTGCGTCTACCCTTCCCTTTAGGAGAACTTACAGAAGCTACGGTGGCCTTCAAGGACAAGAAGCTATTAACTAAAGATAGCATAATCCACCACTGCCTCAAGTCTTTCCACAATATTAAGTGATGAGGTGAAGATGTATTTAGTTATTTATTCTATTGTACTTATTCTTCTTCTTCTTGGTCTTTCAACAGGTGCATTTCTGATGGACACCCACTACATATAAAAATGTGTAAGAGAATGAAGTTTGTCCATTCTGTGCTACTGAGAAAGATGGTGGTCTATGTAGATATAAAAGGCTCATTCTAAGGTACTAAGAAAATATATTTTCAAGTGATTATACACTAATTAAAAAAATACAGTACTTATGCATTACTGATTTTCAATACCAAAATCCATCTGGTTAAATATATTTTAATTCTATAAACGTCTCAAAGGAAGAGCTAAAGGTATAAAAAAAAAATTGCACTTGTTACATCTCCATGTAGCACTGAAATGTGGCACTGTAGTTTGGTTTATTCAAAGCTTTAGTACTTACATGTTTCCTGTTGTTCTGAGTTTGTACCTTCATGGTTGAATGCACTTAATAGAAGTCGCTTTGGATAAAAGCGTCAGCCAAATAAAATGTAATGTAATGTTAAAGTCTGAACAGTACTGGTGTAGTCTCCTTACATAGCAGTGAGCCTGGTTCCCTCATTAGAGGTAGAGTAGAGTCTGCAGAGGTGCTGTGTGCACATGTGATACTGCAGTGCCAAGAGGCTCAGCTCTGCCTGCTGTGCCCGATGGACACACTCACAGTCCTTCCTCTGTTTACCACCAGACCTGGGAACAAAATATACAGCCCCGGAAAAAATTAAGAGACCAGTCTGGATTTTTCTTAAAGAGGACCTATGATGCTTTTTGACTTTTATGAACTATAAACGTTTTTATGATGATTTATAGTCATGCTTAACCATACTAAATTATCAAATAATGACTTAGATGCATTTCGACGTATTCCCTGCTGACCATCTGGGGTGTCTGTGCAGAGCACTAGACACTATTCTAGCCAGTCGAGAAGTCACGTGTTCAAAGCGGCTTGACGCTTTGTAACTTCGTGACGTCGTATGTAACTTGGTGTCGTCACCACGCGGATGTTTCCATGTATAGTAATGCTGTCACTTCCTTGCTCGCGTCTGCCTCGCGCCCTTATAGGTCCATGCTCGCGCTTCCCGCCACTGAAAGTGTTCCGGAAGGAAGGTAACCAATCACAACGGAGTGGGGTTTACAGGAGGGGGCGGGGGGAGCGGAGATGGCCGAAGCACAGGCGGAGGGAGCGGAGATGGCCGAAGCACAGGCATGCTGGATTGCCAAAATAAGAGAAAGAGCTTCCCGAAAATCTACATAGTTTTTTGTGATGTGATTCGTGTCAGGTTGCTCTATAGCAGTGTAAAACAAGAAATTAAGACCAGAAAAGTAGTATAATAGGTCCTCTTTAAATCTTCATCTGTACGTTACTTGATGGAAATTCTCTATAATGAGCGCTAGAAAATAATTTTCCTTTTGGGGGAAAATCTTCTGTGTGTTTCTGATACATTACCCTTTCATTTTCTCCTTGTGCGCTTTCATCTGAGCTTCAACCATCTTCAGTTTGATGAACTCCTGAAATGTTAAAAGAGGTGATGTTATAATGAAAGTTAAAGTTTGTAAATTGGAAAAAGTAATGTATCATTATGTTGTGCATCTATGTGAGTGTGTGAATATGGATACATATATAGTTTATATTTATTCTTTAATATAGATTGGGAAATGATGCTGGATATGTAGTTATGGGTATACCACAGACTTATATTCACAATTTTGAATATTCAAACCTATTTTTGAAGTATATTTAATATATGTATTTTATTTCATATGTAAGAAATGTAATTAAAAAATGTAATTAAAAGAAAGAAAAAAGAAAGAAGGAAGAAAACAGTTATAAAAAAAATAAAAAATAAAAAATCCTATAGATATTTCAATAAATCGCTCTATCATCATCCTTACCTCAGCGAGATAGTCCAGGTCTGCCATGTGCACTTCAGTGATCACGTGTTTGTCTGATGTTTTTGGTTCTTCGGTTTGGGAGAAGGTTGCCATGTGCGGTGCTATCTCCGTGCCAACCATTATGTCGCAGGTGGTAACTATGGCCATCATAGGAGAGGTGGACTTGTCTGCAGTGTCCGTAGTCTTGACAACAGACTGATCGGACTTTGGTTTTACATCGTCACTGGCCAGACAGATGAGAATGCTTTGATCGTCCGCCATGACACAATGGAAGCTGTCACTTTGGTCTTCAGAGCTCAAACTAGCTTCATTTTCATCTGCGGAGAATCTGTTTAGAGGAGAGTTGACTGGTTCTGGCTGTATTGGTTGGATTGTGCTACTGTCATTGTTGCTGGTACTGTTGACGTGTGCGCTGCCAAAGATGTAGCAGTCAGAAGAAGAGTCTTTCTCAACTGTTGGCCATTCTGTCCTGTAACAACAAAAAAAAAACGTTAAAAAGTTAGTGATATCTACAGTGCTGCTTGAAAGTATGTGAACCTCTTGAGCCTTTTGGAATTTTATTTAGTTTAACCATTATTAATTCATTTTTTAATCAATACCAGTATTTTTTTAAATGAAATAACATATTAATTTCACATTTTTCTTTTCCGGAAATCAATTGTTAAAACAAATAAAATTTATTATTTGCCAACTTTTGTATGTGCAAAAGTTAGTGAACTCTGAGCTTGAGACACGAGTTACATGATCATGAGGAGATATTCACTTATTTTGACAAAAAGTGAGTTTGACAATAAGCATCCTCCAGAATCACTGACTCCATCTTTAACACAGCTAAACATTGAAAATTACACTGAAGCTTCACTTTAGATCGTTCAGCCACTAATTTACAGTTTTAAAATGTAAACTAAATGGCTAAACTCGTAGAAAAGACTATAGTTTCGGGGCGCTCCGGTGGCGTAGTGGATAGAGTGCGTACCATATCGGCTCCAGCCTTTGTTGCATATGTGGTTCAAATCCGACCCATGGACCTTTACTGCAGGTCATCCCCCCTCTCTCTCTCTCTGTCTCCCCATTTCAACTCTGTACTGTCTAATAAAGCTCGAAAATGCCAAGAAAAAAAAAAAAAAAAAAAAAAAAAAAAAAAAAACTATAGTGTACGTATTGTGACAGACATGAGCTGCATACTCACTGTATAGGAGTGGCCTCAGCGTATGTAAAGGCCTGACCCTGTCCTTGTGTCACAGTGATCTCAGGCTTGGCTTCCTGTCTCAGTCTCTCTGGCTGCAGGTCTAGAGAGTATGTTGCCATGGTGACTGGGTCCTCACACACGGCTGCTGCGGCGCTGCTATTGAACGCCATCTGCCACAGAGGGCTCTCCTCACCCAGCTGGTACAGAGGAGCGCCCTTCAAAATAAGACACTTTATTATTCACTTTTGGAAAAAGAAAAAAAAATCTCAATATGGCAGCGTTTACAAACTGGTGTCGCCCACTGAGCTCAGAAAAATCCCAAGAGATGTTAACCTTGACACTGTAATAACGTAGAAATGTTTCAGTTGTTGATTCTAGTGCGAAGCAGAAGGCATAAAATACATCAACAAAGGCTAACGTCATAGATGGTGAAGTGCCGACAGTGTTGTTTAGAAACAGTTAAATTGTCAAACACACAGACAGATATCACTTCTTTGCAGCTGTGGTGGAGTGTGTCGGGTGGTCGGCCACTGGAGTGCAGGGTCGGTGGTTCGATCCCCCGTCTCCCCGCCACATGTCGAGGTGTCCTTGGGCAAAGAGACACTGAACTCCGAATTGCTCCCGATAGTTAGCTTGCACTGTGCGTGGTAGCTGCTGCTATCGGTGTATGAATGTGTGTGTGATTGGGTGAATGTGTACAAAACAATGTAAAGCGCTTTGAGTCTGTGAAAAACCCAGGGAAAAATCGCTATATAAGTGGAGTCAATTTACCATTCTCCTCTCACTTTATGTACCTGGAGAGTGTGTTGTTCCTGTGTATTGGGGCTGGTATAGGCTGAATTGAAGCCGTCCTGCACGTGCACCAGCTGCTCACATTGGGACCGTCCCTCATGAGGGTGTTTCTGTGAGCCCTCCACTCTGCAGCTACAGCCCAGCCGAGATAACGTCTCACGGACGTTGTTTGGAAGCAACTCCAACTCTCTTTGTGCGTCAGGAAGGCCTTACAAGAGTAGAATACAAATCGAATCAGTTTTATTTGTATAGCCCATAATCACAATATAATACAGACAGAAGTTAACTGGCTTTTAATGCAACTGAACTGTCAACTAAAAATGAAGAAAATAAATAAGTTTGTACGTATGTTTTATTTATGTGCAATTCTGTGTATTCAACGTAAAAAAAGATATAAGAAAAAAAAACTCATATTACCACATATGCACTTCTTTGCTCCTGACGTTCTAGATCTGAAAAAACGTTTTTTTGTTTGTTTTTTTGTTTTTTCAACATTACGTTTTTTGTGTGTCATCAATTCATTGCACTGGGAGACATACGTTTGCTTGCAGGTTGTCGTGGCTGGCTGAGCAGGACCAACTCTTCTCATGTGATCTGCATTGTGTGCACATAAGAGAAACTGTTACTGTTTATGCTGTGCACTATAGCATTATACAGCTCCGGAAAAAAAATTAAGAGACCACCCCAAATGTTCAGTGTCTCTTGTTTTACTATTTATAGGCATATGTTTGCGTAGAATGAACATTTTGGTTTTATAAAATAAACTACTGACAAACATTTCTACCAAATTCACAACAGAAATATTGTCATTTGGGGCATTTTCAATAAGTAATGTAGAGATAAAGATTTAAGAAATATCCAGACTGGTCTCTTAATTTTTTTCCCGGGGCTGTATGTGTGTTTTAGCTTTTAGGCGCTAACAGCAGTTTGACAGACTTACACTTGACGTAAACATGATGCCTGGACAGCTGTAGGGCCGGGTGCCTCTGCAGGAACAGATGGAAACCTCCTTCATCTACCAGAAAGAAGAAAAATTAAAGTGTGTGTGCTGGAAAAAAAATCCAGTGTTAATACATAGCCTAGACACTGTAAACGGGCATGTTACTAGCTACCTTAGGCCCACCTTTGTTTACATACATATCAAATGGTAGCAGTGCCCACCTTTAAATGTCAGAAAATAATGAAAAAGGTCATTGTAACATCACAAAGTCCAAGGTGACCTCTCCAAAGTAGGTCTTGTTTAGTCTGATTAATATTCCAAAAAAAACATTTGATTTTTAATAAATAATGCCCAAGAAAAGCAGATAACCATCAACCGGTTTCCTGTGTTGATTCTGAGATATACTTTATTTTTGGTAAGTATTTTTGTACTTTCACAATTTTGTAAATGTTTCCAAATTCAGGAATGGAACTTGACACATTATTTGAACTGTAATTGTGCTGTCATTTGAGCCTCTGTCAATAAAAACAAATCTTAAAAAAACAAGGAAAGCAGAGAACTATCGGCTTGTAGAATAGCATCCCTGAGTAAGTTGTACAGACTGTTCAGATCAGAGCTGATAACACATTGGGCACATAACATGGTCTGCTTTACTCATCAACTCCCAACGATCTAAAGAGCAGATGGGAGGTTTAACGACTGCGCCCCATTCCATCCCACTCAGTGGCTGTACTGGAACATGGAACGTGGAAGGTGAACGTGAGCGTACCTCAGTAGTAAATATTTTTTTCGGTCCATGACCACAAAGACATAATAAATACACCAATCAATAATTTTAAAAAAAGAAGCCGAGACTTATTATACCTACCCTCCTTCACATTACATCAAAACAAGAATATAAAAAATAAAAAAATAAAAAAAAGCAATAGCCAGAATTTATAAAACAGAGAAAAAGTAGTCTGTTAAATAAATTAAAAAATAAGTAAAAGAAAAAAATTCCATAGATTATTGGATATAGTTTGATTATAGTTATTGTAAATTATTATATACTCTCTATACAAACACCTTGAATGATCTTTCTGTCTTCCTGAGACAAGCACAGATACCAGCCCAGCAGTTTGGGGTCTGTCAGCTCTAGGTATGCATGAGCCTCCACCAAGTCAAGTACAGACCTGGAAACATGCACAACAAGAGTTTATTAGTCATTTAAACCATGCATGAAGGGAGGGAGAGAAAGTCATAAAAAAGGCTAAATGAATATGTTTGTATACATTGATTACTGCCTTTTATGATATTGCAAAAATGATTGATGATATTGGCATGTTGTACTGTAGGCCTACAATAATTGCTTATCATCTACGTCAACTGCTTGGCCTTAGTATAGGGCCTATAATATGATCCGTCAGACCAATACAACTTAATTGACATTGAGTAAAAGAAAATAGTTGCATACCTGTCCAGAAATAATATCCTGTTCTCCACTGTTGATGAAGAAAAGCGATGTTTGAATTTAAAAATATATATATTTCTAACTATTTTTAACCTAAATGGTGTTTTGATAAGGCCAAAGTGAACTTACTTGGACTTGGGTTTTGTATGACTGTGTTGTAGAAACAGCAGGGTATGACGCCTGGCTGCAGCACCAGGCTCCCGTAGGTGTCCTGCAGGTACGAGTTTGGGTTTGGGACCGACACCTGGTGGTAGGGGACGGCCAGAGGGAAGCTAGGCCACACCGCCTGAAACACAGCCTTTGGATTCAGGGCACCAAAATATTCACCCAAAGATTTAAAAAAAAACACCAGTGTAAAACATATCTATTAAGTGTCACCATCACCAATCCAATACAGTACAGTAGCCTATGACGCCATTTGACTGACTGGAAAAAAAATGTGCGCGTGGACATCAAAGCATTTTAAAATGATAATTGAACGTTAAGCACGTGTTACCTGCTGCTGTCCTGCCATTTTCACCGTGTTAGCAACAAGAAATAAAGGGTGTTGTTAAAACTAAAAAGCCTGTCTATGCTGTAGTTTTGATATTGTACCGTTCGGAGGCAGCTACATATCTACTTCAGGTGCTAATTAAGCTTATTGGTAACTAGCTACAGTATCGCGTGGCGATTAAAGTGACAGTCGACCCCAAATTATGAACTAAATTATCACCACGCCCCTTTTGTCCATGCGTTTGTCTAATGGTATCCAGTTTTAGCTAGATTTTTCTGTTTCCCGTGATAGTTTTGCTTCCTGTATTTCAAATAAATATCATGTGTAGGACTTTAAACATAGTTTAGCTTATTTTACACCACTTTATTCCTTTTCAAAATGTTTTGAAAAGTGTTCAGACCATTTCTTTAGTCAAAGTAATGCAGAAAAAAATTGTTCCTTGTAAAAAAAATATATATATATTTTTTTTAAATGCTAGCAGCACAGACACAAATTATATATTTTATTTAGTTTAATTTTTCAAACAAATGCAAAGCAAAAACAATACACAATATGCAAATGAAAATACATCAAATACACAACAACTGAAAAACAATTGAAACATTTAGAATGGCTGCAAATGGGCGAAAGTAAAATATAGCCTAATTAAAACAGTAACAGGTAGGCTATAGAGTTGGGCAGATTTAAGATAATATGTTTAAATTTGTATATATGCTAGAATAATAGTAGAATAATAGTAGTCCCGGTGACATTTTATAGCTGCAATTCCCTGATTAAAAACTAGCCTATAGGCCCTACTTACATACGTTGAAGTTGTATTTGTAACAGAGAGAGAGAGAGAGAGTACTTATACAGTGTGGAATTAGTACATCTCCATTAGGATTTAGGTTAGAAGAAGCAGTACAACTTCCTCTCTCAGTGGTTTACTGTTATATAGCTCACAGAACCACGTAGAGACAAAGTTAACCAAGTAGGCCCACTCCATTATTCAAATAAATTGTTCTTTTCTCAAAGGGAAATTCATATTTATAATAAAGTTATCTGCACAGCAAGAGGGAGTCTATTCGGTGCTTGTAAGTGGTCCACTCCCCCGCACGGACAATTATATAATATTGACGTCAGTGTGTCTTTAAAATCCACAGGATTCAATGAAGAGACTGTATTGTTGTGGCACCGTGGCCCAATGGGATAAGTGCTACATTTGGATTTAATTTAATTATTATTTTTGCGGTTGAATTCAATTTGAACCTTTTTATTGTGCTGGTTTGGGAATTTCAATGTGCAGCTTAAAGATGGAAAAATACACATTAAAAACAAGGGCTTCAATTCTACACTCCCACACTACACCCACCATCAACAGAAGAAAACAGACACAGAAAATGAAGACATCTGCTGCATTTGAAGAGGAACATGCAACAGTTTGTCCATCTATGGCAACGCATTGTTTACAATTGTTTGCTGTGACAGAGGCTACACAGTGTTATAGCAGGATTTCACATTGCACTTAAAGGTGGAGTCAGTGATTCTGGAGAACTGCTGGTTGTCAAAATCACTTTTTGTCAAAATCAGTGAATATCTTCTCACGATCCGCTACCTGTCCGTACTGTGTGTGTGCGCGCTGAAAAAGAAACGGTGGGCCCCCTTTGTTTACATACCAGTTTACAGAGCCTAGGCTTTGTGTTAACACCAGTTTTCATTCAGCGCACACACAGTACGGAGAGATAGAGTATCATCATAAAAAGTGATTTTGACAACAAGCATTCTCTAGAATCACTGACCCCACCTTTAACTAACTTGTGTATTGTATATATAAATTGAAGCTCACATAATGTTTAAATAATAAAGACTTGTACATTCATTAAAGCTATTCCTTGTGATTTCTTCTAAGGAAAGTATCTCTGTTTTTGATCAGCATTTGTATACAACACATATTTAACTGTTATTTTACCGCCATTGAAACCAGATATGTAACACCAGCAGAGTAAACAGCTCATCAAAAAATGTGTGTATGAGTAACTAAACGCTCAGCAGTGTTGGTGATACAATGTTTTCGCACAAGCTGTGACCGCTGTCACATCACATGTAAATTAGCTCAACAAAGCCTGTGGGCAGAGAACAAGAACTGTGTCTGTCTGTCTGTCTGTCCGTCCATCCATCCATCTATCTATCTATCTATCTATCTATCTATCTATCTATCTATCTATCTATCTATCTATCTATCTATCTATCTATCTATCTATCTATCTATCTATCTATCTATCTATCTATCTATCTATCTATCTATCTATCTATCTATCTATCTATCTATCTATCTATCTATCTATCTATCTATCAGAGTACTCATCTTCTAGTACTACAGGTCCCCATCCACTAGAGGGCAGCCATTGTTAATGTAACATACTGTATAAGCGGTCATGAAAATCTGAAGCAAATAATAACTTGTGTGCGTGTGTGTGTGTGTGTGTGTTTGTGTGTGTTTGTCAGAGAGA
>NC_137216.1:28061838-28116838 GCF_949987685.1 Ammodytes marinus
ATATCGTCTTTCATATCAGTATGAATAAAAGGTCCAAAATGTACATGTATGTGTTTATTTGAACTAAACCTTATCTGTTTGCGTCTGTATATTTCTCCTATTCAATCATCTTTAACGGCCATTATCTCAAACATAGGTTGCGTTCCGAATCGCATACTCTTTCTTTTTTCTATTCTACATACTACATCCGACGATAAAAAGAATCTAGTTAGGATGCAGTAGGCATACTATTGGGACATACTTTTCTCTCTTATTTCATCATAACATTGCGCCTTGATCTTGCCTCTTGCTTTTATATCCGTCGCATCCCCGTTTGTTTTCATATGGAGGCTTCGTCGATGTTACGTCACTTCACGTGCGCACTGGATTGTGGGTCAGAATCGCCCAAATAGGATGCACTTTTCAACACTAACAATCTTGGCCGCATGAAGTAGGACATCCGGGTACTTCTAACCATCCTAAATCTGGCCACAAGAATCGGGACATCCTAAATCTTTTTTCTACATACTATATAGTAGAAAGTATGTGATTCGGAACGCAACCTTAGTTTTTTGCAAATATCTCGACTTCTAAAGCACTTACATCAACTTTACTTTCCATGATCATTCCTAGCACTATTCTGAAGGTTATTACAGAAGGATTTGTTTATATCTGGTTGAATGTCTGATTTATGATAGATTTTGTTCTTAAAAAAAAATAACAATTGTTTTAATGTAAGTACCGGTAATCAACTGGCAAAGTTTCATGATGATATCTAGAGGTTAAAAATTAAACCAAATTGAATCGTGACGGTGTCTCAACTTAAACAAATACATTGAAACACATGCAGTGAGTGTTTATTCTTCTTGTACACAGCTCACCAGATGCCCCAGGTTAAAAACATGAGTAATCATTTACCCAGAAAAGTATCAGAAGTATTCAGAAGCATGTGACTGTTAGCCCGGTCAAGCACAGTGACTGCCAGACCACAGCACCCAGTCAGCTGACTTACAGTGTGTGTGTGTGTGTGTGTCTGTGTGTGAGTTTGTGTGTGTGTGAGAGAGTGAGTGAGTGAGAGAGTGTGTCTGTGTTTGAGTGAGTGTGCGCGATTGAGTGAGTCTGTGTGTGTGAGTGAGTGTGTGAGAGTGTGGTGTGTGTGTGTGTGTGTCTGTCAGTGAGTTTGTGTGTGTGTGTGTGTGTGCGCGTGTGTGCACGCTTCTGTGACTGTGTGTGTGTGTAGATAAAATGATGAAATCCAGGCGGACTGCAGGCAGTGAAGCATAAAGGAGCGTTTATTGTACCCAGTACAGATTATCATGGACTCAGCAGTGTTAAGAAACACATTGTGAGGGGCGGGGACTCAAGCCTATACAAGTGCAGACAACCAACCAACCCATCTCATGATATAATGTGTGTCCTCACTCTAGCCTTTTTGCTGGAACTCTGGCCTTCACACAAACACACTCACATAAACACTCACATACACACACACTTTATCGCACACATACAGTCTCGTACACACACAAACATACACACGCACACACATATACTCACTCTCTCCCTCTCCATCTCACACACACACAAATGCATACACTGCCTCTCTTACCGTCTATCCCTCACACACACACTTTCACGCACACACACAGACAAACACACTCATAAACAGTTGTTCGTGGAAACACACACACACACACACACACACACACACACACACACACACACACACACACACACACAAACATCTTCTCAGCCATTCTCCAGCCCATATACAGAGAGGCCTCTTAAAGAAAACAGTCTGCAGTAGTAGCATTATTATTATAAGAGGGTTCGATATTGAGAGTTTTTTTTTTAAAAAGGTACATTTGTCTATTAGAGAGAGCCAGAACTATAATACAGCTTATACATTAAAATCAAAAAAACAAATGCAGCCTTATAGCAAAAATATATACTTTATATATACGTTTGTCGTTGCCCCACGTTTTCAGAAAACATAGATAAATGAAAACAAAAAAAAACAATGCAGAGAATATATCACAAATATCTTCTTTGTCCAAAAGACAGTAAAAGCGATATGTTAGTGGGCACAAAGTCTCGACTGGATTACACCATGCAAAGAAAGCCTGTCTGTTGAACCACTCGGTAAAATCGGCACAAAATGTGTCCAAAATGTCGTCCAAACAAAAATAAATGTCACCCCATTTTCTGTTGTTACTTTTGCATGCAAAACGTCCTGATTGCGCCTGCCATACTGGTGCATCAGAGGGACTAGCCAAGGAAACATGTAGGGGGCAGCCACACAGAAATACAACTAAAAGAAATACTGGGGAGCAATGGTTATGTTTATGTTACTATTTATCATACATAAGAAAAAAACTTCTTACATTTTTTTTATGAATGATTTTAACAGCGTCTTGGAGGGGGGAAAAAAATATGTACTTTGCGTTTTTTAATATGTATCCCTTTTGAAAATGGAGTAAGATAGGAGTGTTACGGTAACTAAGCATTTCTATAAAGTTGAGGACCCAGTTTTGATGGATAGATATGGGAGGAGTGTGTACTGTATATAGACTGTGGGTGTACAGTCGCTAAAAGGGAAGCGGATACAATCTCTTAACACGGGCAGAAGGATTTTTAAAGAACATGACATTAATACAAGGGAGCAGCCCGACCAACCAACTAGCCTGAAATACAGAAGACACCCCCAGAAACCTGAGAGTCCCGGGTCACTAAAAATGTCTCAATGCAAATGTAATTGAACAGCTGGCATATTTATTTAAACAGAAAAAAAAACAAATGTAGTAGTTCTATCTACAGAAAAAAATTTGTGAGTTGTGTGTGTGTGTTAACTTTTTGACAATCCGTTTTTTTTATGCAAATTAAAGCCCTTTCACGGATCAGATGCAGTAGTGGTGACATGAAAATGTTTGGAGCATAGGGGCAGGGCTTGGCGGGGAGGGGAGGGGAAGGGGCGACCCAAAAAAAGGCAACTATAGAATAGTGCTGCATTTAGAATACCTCATTAGATTTTTTTAATATATATTTTTTTACTGTTTATAAGATTTTTTTTTAACGAAAAAAGCGAAAAGATTGTCACAAAAAATCAGAATGTAACAACTCTTGCAGTCTTGTACAAAGAGAAGAGTGGGCGTGTCTTATCAGTTCATTTTAAACTTGGCGTCGTCACATGGCTTCACTTTTGTTTTGGTCTCCACAGCAACAACAACAACAGTAGCCCCTTGACAACCGTACTTTAGGGAAGCTTTGTAAAAGTAGGCGGAGCTACTGTGTCCAGTTCAACGTCACTGGTTTTCAAAACCATTTCTCTTCTTCTCTCTCATATTCGATGTTGCAGCAGAAGAGGCAGGCGATTTCTTTAACCCTCGTTCATTCTTAGCTTAGCTTTAGCTTTCTCAGAGTCTTTGAAGGGGTTTTCCAGTGAGCCAAAAAAGATGGAAACCATTTTGGAGCATAGCGCGTGGATTCGTTTCCGTCCTAGCATATATCTCAGCACGTTTTCCAGCTCTCGGCATTTCATTTTAAAAAGGAGTGGGTGTGCGTCAAGAGACTTTTTAGGAGTGTTTTTTTCGTTGCGTTTACATGTGATGTAGTCGGTAGCTTGCGATTGCTAGTAGCCATAGCCGTCCGGGAAGGGCAAGCCAGTCACGCATTGCTCCCCGTTGTCCAGCAGGTAAGGGGCAGCGTCTTCGTAGTGAGTGAGGGGCACTGTGTCTTCGTCCAGGCCGGGGAGACTGTCGGGGTCCACCTTCAGGTTGGGACGCTGGTTGTCAGGGAAAGCCATGGAGAACAGAGCCTCGGGATCGCACACAAACTTGTACACGTACCTCTCACCGGCAACCTGAAGATGAGACAGAAATGAGATATATGTTAATCTATTGTTTGGGGAAGGTTTTACAGTTTTTATATACACATTTTATTACTTTTCGCATTTGATTTATTATACTATATTTGCTTAGGCCTTATATGTTTTAGCTTGGTTGTATTACTGGACATAGGTTTTGTTTTATTTTCATTGTTTAGCACTTTAGAACAGTGTTAAGAAAAGAAAGGTGCTATCGAATTTCTTAAATGTAATTATTTAACTCAGACATGAACCCTCATGGCATGATATAGTAGCCCGATTCCAGGACATTAAATTGACTGATCCACTATATATTTTTATACAATTTCAGATTTCAGATTAAAGTGCCTCAGGGGAACTTTCAGTTTTTTATGTCATCAAAGCATTTCCCATGGTTGTAATCAGATATATTCACTGTTTAAACCCCCCATGTAGCACCAATGGTAAGAGAGTGTCCATAGAGAAAATGAAAAGTGGAACGTGCCTTTACCTTCTGCATGATGCCCTTCTCGTAGTAGTAGCGCAGAGAGCGGCTCAGCTTGTCATAGTTCATGGCCGGGCGATTCTTCTGCATGCCCCATCGCCGAGCAACCTGAGACACAAAAGGAAATGTATTAGCCAAGTGCAATATGTGGAGAATGTTGCTTCAAAATCAGTGAAAATCTTCTTTTGCTCCACTACCTGTCTGTACCCTTTTTATTTTTTTACATACCAGTTTACAAAGCCTAGGATGTAATTTAACACCAGATTTTCATTGAATGTGTTCTCCAGAATCGCTGACTCCACCTTTAATCCTACATACACGGTTGACCCCTTTTTTCTTTTTTGTATTATTTTATGTTGTGTCTATTTTATCTGTGCATGGGGAACACGTCCTTGGGTGACTTGAAAGACATTCACAAGTAAAATGTATCATTCTAAAATCAACACTATAATAGATTGCAAACTCGTATTTTTCCAATAGATATGAACACAACAGCTCATAATAGCAGGAATACAAACAAACATGGCGGTGTGTACTGACCTCCTCTGGCTCAATGAGTTTGAACTCCATTCCCCGTCCGGTCCAGGCGATGAAGTGTCCGTTAGCCGGGTCGTCGAGGAGCGTAACCAGGAACTGCCAGAGCTGCAGGGAGCCGCGGCGCTGGTAGGGGGGGCCGTCACGGTACACTGACGGCTCCTGCTTCACTTTACCTGAGAGGGGGGGAGGAGAAAAATGGATAAAGAAAATTAGTAAAGATGAATTTTTTGTCTTTGATAACAACATTTTCCTTTTGATTGAGAATATAAGTTAGGTTAAGTTTGGTTTGATTGCTTGGATACACAACATTACATACATAACATACAAAGTAAAAAAACAAAAAAGGGTTCATCTTAATTGATACATTATCATTGTTTATACTCCATAAAAGGCGAGATGGAATAATTATCTCAAATTCAAAACAGACTGAAAAATCTCTTGAGTGAGAAAACAAGCCAAAGCTGGCACAATAGAAGAATACTATAGTTATAGCCTATCATTTACCAATTTAAAATAAAATAGAGATCTGTCTCATAGGAGAGAGAGAGTGTAGAGGCAAATCAAAAGTGTCAGTTGGTGCTGAACTCGCCATGGTTACAGTGTGGTGAGACATTCCGTCCAGATGGTAACTGGGATTTGGACTCATTTTGTACCATGAGAAAAAGACTTGGCTACAGGAAAATTCCCACACTCTTTTGGGCTTAGAACATCGAGTACTTTTTGAACTGAGGGCTGTCTCTTGACTAGGAATTTACAGTACATGGTTAAATCTGATCATTCATTGTCTTACCTCTACCTACAGTGGAAATTTTTAATTTTTTTTTGCTTATATGCAACATTGGCTTCAAGTTTAGAACATCTAGTGCTTTTTGAACTAGGTTTGTCTCTGACTAGGTTTATTCATTTACAGTTAATAGCTAAATCTGATTGGTCATATAATTGAAGTCTTACCTATAGTCAAATCTTTTGATTTTATGCATTTACTATTACTATAATTGTTTTTCTTATTGATCTATATTCAAATTTTTTGGGCATTTATTCATTCTCACCTTCTAGTCTCTCAGGGACCACACAGGTGTCGTCAAAGTACATCTGAGTTTCTCTGTCAAAGGAGAAGCCTGAAATGGAAAAAAAGAAAGAAAGAAAAGCAACGTTAATTCAGATGTAAAAGATTATATATATTGCTCCTACAATAAAGTATAGATAAAAAGGGAGCAGTTACAAAAATGTGTATTGTAGGTTCAATTATAGTTTTATAGCTATTTAGAAGAAAAAAACTGAGTCAGCCAAAATCGGCATCGGCAAGTTACAGATACAAAAAAAATAAAAAAAATAAGATAAATAAAAAAGGCATTCAAAAACAACCAAGCAAACTGCAATCGGTGCATCTTCATTAACTTTTTTACTGCTAGATTATTCTTTACTTTAACTAACCGCAGCAGATCGAGATAGGAGCGTGGGAAAGGGTCTTTTGTTCCAGCTCGGAGGGGCCAGAGACCAAGTTCAACACAGACGTCCAAAGTGCAAAGCAAAGCGATATAACCCGGGCAGCGTCCCAAGAGAGGACGCCTGTATTGTGTGGAGCGTCTGCCAGCTGCTGATGCAAGATATGCTCAGTGTGTGTGTGTGTGTGTGTGTGTGTGTCAGTATGTGTCAGTATGTGTGTGTGTGTGTGTGTGTGTGTGTGTGTGTGTGTGTGTGTGTGGGGCCGCGACACTGGACTCATTGATAGATTCACTTCCCCTTGGGCTGAGATTTCAATGCCACTGACCGCTATTGTAACACCCAGCTATCTATCTATCTATCTATCTATCTATCTATCTATCTATCTATCCATCCGACCCCTCTCCAAGTATTTTTTTTTCTTTTAAAAGTGAAATTAAAAAAAACTTAAGAATTTGCGAGGAAGTTCAAAACTGTGCCTGTGAAATTCAATACTCTTAAGGCCTTATTTTAAGATTAAGTTCAATACTTGTGTAATGCATTCGATACCCAGCAGGCTACCGTTTTAGCAGCTCCATAAGTCCCCAGGTTTAGTGACACCAATTGAAATAAATCAGGGATAAAAAGCAGATAATAAAGTGAACTTACTTTCATGGTTATTTTGGTAGAAGCTCCCCGCTCTCCCGAACGTTGACTGACAGTTAGGCACTTCTGTAAACAAAAGAAGATAGATAGATAGATAGAGGGGTTTTAATTTTAGACCAGAGCGATATACCAACACGGTCATATCACATATGTAATGCATCAAAAATCCACCTCACAGCTGACGGATATATGTGGATCCCGGCCAATGTGTATAACGACACATAAGCTCTGATACTTATCCAGCTCATGCTATATAAGAAGTGTGATGGACATATACAGTGTGGGGCTTTAAAGGATAAAACGCATTGGTGCTATACGCTAGTCTGGCCAATGAATGATAAGTTTATTTGTATGGAGTCTCAGGGGATAAAAAAAAGCATCAAATCTGAATCAATAAATTATGGTCTCAAATCGAAACACTAGCCTCTAGAAAGAAATTGTAAAATAACTCCATGCATTTGAAGCTACAACAGCTGGGCTAATAAAAAATGGCACACACACACACAGTCACACATACAGAGTCACACACACACACACACACATCAGAATGGAGTACAGCACAGCACACAGTGGCCATTGCATGTCCACCAAGCCCATAAAATAAGATTAGCACCATGGCTGCTGTTTTAAATCTCAATGACAATCAAGTTACACCAGAGCCCCCCCGCCCCGAGGGGTCAAGGCCTGTCTTCCGCTGGCAGAGTGTCTGCGCTGTGTTGCAAGCATCTCCACACACACACACACACACACACACACACACACACACACACACACACACACACACACACACACACACACACACACACACACACACACACACACACACACACACACACACACACACACACACACACACACACACACACACACACACACACACACACACACACACACAGACAGAGAGAGAGAGAGAGAGAGAGAGCCATTATTCTGTTTCCTGTCGACTGATAAGACCTAGAGATCAATCTTGAGCAAGTGTTTCCTCAAGTCTCCGTCTCCTCTTGTCTTCACTCTATGTGTGTTTCCGTGCCAGTAGAGAAAACTATAGGGTTGGGAAGTGTCCAATTTTTGATCCCTTTTTACCTTCCCCAAATTCTACCCCGGTACACGGTATTACAGTTGGTTGATTATACCTATTTCTACTGCAACTGTAGCCTATTTGTTTCAGTTTCCACACACACACACACACACACACGGTTTGGTCATTGTCTGTAAAGCCATGCACCCACGCAGGGTTAACAATATGTTCCACGACGGTATGACAAACATGCACTTCCTGGATCCATGTAAGGACGTTCTGACGTGGGTATTTAAAAGGCCATAAGGGGCTAAGAGGATTTGTCATTACATCAGTGACCAGGCCAGCCGGTGCCCCCCCCCCCCCCCCCCCCCCCCCCCCGCCCCACCCCACCAGGCAGAAAAGGAGTGAGAGTATGTTTACCAGTGAGCGAGAGAAAAGATTAAAACTATTTTTTTTTTCGTAGAGTTTCAGAGTACGGGGAGAACAGCTGTGTGTGTGTGTGTGGGCGTAGGGATCAAACAATGCTGACGTGCGCTGGCCCTGTTTACTTAATGCCATGTGAGTAAACACATGGCACAAGGCCTTTTTTTTCGAAGAGGACTGGAACACATTTGGTCCCTTTGAGTTTCCGGTCAAATTTATATCCGGTTTCAAGATATGAAAATGTCAAGTTTTCAAAACTACCATTATTTGATATATATATATTTATTGTTTAAGATATAAGCCCTCCCTAAAATAATGTTACCATAAAGGTTTATTTTGGGTACGGTCAGCATGGTCTATATGTTGTTGAAAAAATAAAAAGATTGTTTTAAGCCAAAAAAATATTGTTGTTTATTTTTACCAAGACATTTCAAAATAACACATTTGAGAGCTGTAAGTGCAATACAGTGATATATTGGAGTTGTGGTATTTTTTGCGTAAGGTTATCATGCTATTAGAATATCATACGGGCCCCATGCCTGCTGTAAAAACAAGTTGTGAATTGTCCAGTCTTGCTGAGTCTTGGGTCACTACTAAGTCCTATGACGGCATTGGCCCAGATTGATTCCAGGTACTTGGTAGGCTCAAGTGAAGACATTCTCTCCACCTGGCTGGATCTGGCTGGATGACCTAGTTCCTTTTTGCCCTTGGAGGCTTAAGGCTTCGGCTAAAAGACCCACTTTTACTTTACTGTTGTCACTCCAGAGGAATGACGCAGATTAAGCTGTGTGTGTGTGTGTGTGTGTGTGTGTGTGTGTGTGTGTGTGTGTGTGTGTGTGTGTGCCTCTGATGCATGCTAAAACTCACATACATGTGTCAGGGCCAAGTGCAAACATGGCAAGGGAACATTCCTCACCTTCTACTCGCTCTACTCTAAGACCCTTAAACTGAATAAAGTCATCTACAGACAGACAGACAGACAGACAGACAGACAGACAGACAGACAGACAGACAGACAGACAGACAGACAGACGCATATCTTACAACTCAGATATGCAGGAAATCTTGAGTTGTAACAGACTCTTCTAAACTTATCCTACAAACACACATCCATCTCTAGCCCCCTTCTACTCACCAGAATCGAAGCAGAAGTCGCGGGGCTCTTGCTTGATGGCCATTGGATGGAAGCCGGCCTGACGCGGCGGGCCCTGGGGCTGGACAGGGGGGCCCATGGTTGGGACGCCCTGCTCCGTGTAGCGCGGGTCGATCAGCTCCTGTTTGAAGCCCTGGGGAGGGACCGCTACCAGGGGCTCCGACATCTGGCGGTGGTAGGGGGGCCGGCTGTCACGTTGCAGACTGTTGTTGCTGCTGTTGTTGTTGTTGTTTGGAGGCTGGGGCATGAACTGCTGCTGGCGCCCTTGACTCTCTGATGGGGGGAAAGGTAAACATGGCTCTGACATCTGCCTTTGGAACCTGGAGATGAAGAGAAAAAAACAATGTGGTTAGGTGTTTTAAAAGGAAACGCTACTCAAAAAGATGCTAAAATAAGCTCACGAGGACATTTAAGTGACTACGACTTGAAGAACTTTTAGTTTTGGTTGGGTCTAGTGCCCGCTTTGGACAAAGGTGGTAGTTTTTTTTATCGTTTTGACTGAGTTGGCGGGGATTCAGACCCGAGAAGGCATTAATAACAACTATATAAAAATAGCATTATTTTCACTGATGGCGTTATTTGCTGTTACAGGTCATTTCTAATCACCAGAGAAAAAATGTGACCGTTTCATAAAATTGTAGTAATAATAATTGTAAGTTCCTTCTAGTCTATTTAAATAAACTTGGTAGTAGTGTTTACCTGTGCTCCTGTGTGAAGTTGTTGGCATCCTGGTTGAGGGGAGCACAGGGCACAGCGAAGGGCGGGCTGTGGCTGTGGACTGGGAGCTGCTGCTGCTGGTTGGGGGATCCTACGCTGGCTGTGATTGGCTGCTGTAAGTGCACCTGACGCGGCGCTGCGTTCCTATTGGCTACATGAGGGTGAGGGGGCGGGCTCTGCTCACTCAGCGGGTGCGTTCGCGCGGTGCTGCTGCCGGGGCCGCAGGGAGAGACGGGCGTGGAGGGAGGAGTTAATGGCTTGAACCCTGGACTGGGCTTCCTGTCACAGGCACTGGGGATGAAGAGAGAAGGGGCAGAAATGGTCAGAAACAAATCTTAAAAGGAATACTTAACCCAAACGGAACCGGCGTCTATCATTATAAAAATCGCTATTATAAAATAATCAATGAGGTTTTTCTTCCCTCAGTCTTCCCTTGGCCCAACTTTCCTGTTAATCCTAAACACATGTATACTACATAGGAGTATCTAGAGATCTAGTAGGGCTGTGCTAAAAAAATATTGTTGAAATTGAATTAAAGTTTTGGAATTCAATTGCTTTAACTTAATTTTTTTCTGCAGAATGATCAATATAATGTGATGCATCAAGACTACCCATAACGTACACAGCAACTTTGTATTTGAGCTCTGGTTTTACATCGTCAGTGAACTTTGTGTAAAATAACAATATATTAATGTGCATCGTATCGCTATAAAATATATCGCTGCCCATATATCGTGATTCATATCATATTGTGAAGTCCTTATGTACAGTAAATTCAATATTCTTATTTTTGATGTGTAACCCTATGAAGACTACATGTGGTTACAACCAATGTGGGTCCTAACCATCAACAGAATACCCAGCCCTGCTTATCTAGTGTCTGCTGTCCTGTTCTGTTCTGTTCTAACTAAACGTGATTAGGCTCCACAGTGCACAGACATACCTGTAGCTGTAAAGGCACTTCTCTCCGTAGGGCATGGGACTCCGGTCCTGGCGACAGGGGGAAAGCTCTTTGGAGGGAGTCAGCTCACGTTTGATCTTGGCCGGTGGCGGGCCATGGAACATCACTACAGAGACAATACACAGAGACACACAGCATTAGATCAACTCACAAGATAGACCAGCTAATTGAAAAACCATAAAAACACAAGTGCAGCAGCGGTTATCTTAAATCACATTTGGGAGCTGGATGGATAAAATGGATGTATGGACAATGTCTCTCTGTGTGTATATTCCCCGGACTGTCAAAACCACTTAGAAGTCATTTATCATTCAGCCCTAATGACGGCTTGGAAAACAACAATCTGTCCACCACCACCGCTAGCTAGGTAGCATGATGACACAAACTGCAACACACACACACACAATCTCACTCACACACACTCACACAATAAGCTATCAAACTTCTCATCTCGATTCCCATTAGGGCTGGGCCAATATACCCAATACCCGTGAATCAGTGTGGCTGTAATCTAATGGGCGATGAATGATTTTATTCTCCCGTGCTGCTGTAACCATTAGACACCATATAGCTGCAGCAGCCTTCTCTGTCTCTCTCCCTCTCTCTCTCTGTGTGTATCTCGGCTGGCGTATCCGGGGGCGCCACATAATAGCCCAAGAGAAACTAGATCCCCGGGCGGGAACAGGGGAGCGCCAGCCAAATACAATCACCCCTGGGTGCTGATGGGCCCGGGCTGAGCTAACAACAGGCACGTGAGCTGCTAGTGTGCAACCTAATGGAACCAGTGAGATGATTTCGCATACAGGGGGGAAAGTAAATAATGGTAAAGTAGATTGATTATAAAGTGTCTTTTTCTACTTTGGAGCGGTGTGCAAAAATCGGACAGTGCTCCCCCCACTATAGACAAGAGTTACAGTATTAGGGAGAAGTGAACTCTGTGTAATTAAACTAAGTAGTTAAAGACCTACTTCACTGGTGGGAATATGAAGGTGTATTGACCTCTGAGATCCTATGTAGTATAAATGTGCAAACATTTTAGAAATCGGTTCATCCTAGCCTGAGAAAAGGCAGAACGAGTGATTTATGGTTGGTTCCGTATGGGTGAAGTATTCCTTTAAAACAACATTTGGCAGTAGCTTGCTGGTAGTTGAAATACAGTCATATTTGCATAGTGATTTGAGTAGTTCAATTACTTTTTGTTGCACATTTTTTTGCACTTCTGAAAATACAAACATTTTGGTCAATATAAAAAGGCATTGGTAGATTGCAGAGCTATTCTTTTAAATAATTAACAAAGCCAACACTGCAGACATAGTTAAGGAGTGGGTCAGTGAAACGGTGTATAATCCAAGTGATTTTCTACTGACTCAAACTCTTAGCAAAAAAAAAAAATCTTGTGTTGGTGAATAGGCAACTTGTGAGAGAGAAGGGCTCTGCAGCCTAGCAACAGAGGCAAGTACTGCCAAACTCACTTCTCCGTTCCTCACACACACTCGCAAACACACAAACACACAAACACACAAACACACACACACACACACACACACACACACACACACACACACACACACACACACACACACACACACACACACACACACACACACACACACACACACACACACACACACACACACACACACACACACACACACACACACACACACACACACACACACACACACACACACACACACACACTTCTCAGTACAAGGTCAAGGACTACACCACAGAGCCTCTTTGCAGTGAGTGAGCTGACTACATACAGTATGAACCAACAAATTCACACAACCTTGAATGGAGCCTTCTCTCTATATGAAAGTACATACGGTGCATTTATATACCATCTATGGGTGCATGTCAATCCTTCAACCGCAATAATACGTTGCATCACTGGAAGCTAGTGGTCAGTTTGCACATGATTATTTCCCAAGATTTAAAAATGCAGCCCTGACAAAGACAACCACACCCAGTCTCCACCATCCTACGCATCAGACCAAAACATAAACTCAGAAAGACAGTAGTGTGTGTGTGTGTGTGTGTGTGTGTGTGTGTGTGTGTGTGTGTGTGTGTGTGTGGAGGGAGGAGGGGGGGTTATAAAACGCTCCATTGGGCATAATTCAAACAATCCCCTCTCGTCTGGAGCCCGAAGGCAATGTACAGACAGCCTTACAGAGCAGTTTGAAAAGAAGACAGATAGTTTTTTTTAAGGATATTCGAGTTCTGGTAGAGATTGTAACAGGCATTTCACTCTAACTTGAAGCTGCCACCCCCACCCCCTCTCCACACACACATACACACACACACACACACACACAACCTCCTATCCACTGGAATCTAGCCCAGTTCAGCAGCAGGGCCCGAGTGCGGGAACGTGTGAAATCAGATTAGTAGCTTTGGCTCATGTGATGCCCCGTGCCAATGGGCTGATTTAACTCAAAATGGAGGCAGAGCAGAGGAAGGGGCAGAGCTTTCCCAGAGCGATGTGTGTTTTTAAAAAGATAATTGTTTTCTTTCCACTAGGCAGGAGAAAGATGTTTTGATAAAATAAGGGGTTGACCTGCACATCGGGTCAGGGACTAAAAATTAATAGGAGATTTTTTTTTCCTCTAAGAGTCATTTGAAGTGAAAATGTGTAGAGAAAAAATTCTGATGCAGCGCTGCTAGAATATTATTTATATACTGAAGTGCTAATGCTATTGGTTGTCTTGCCAAATTTTAATTGAATGTCCCTAGCAAAATCCGGCAACAACCAGGCTGGACTAAAAAAAACATCCTAATCATAACAAGGTGTTGACTGATAAAGAGCTACAGAATCTGTCACGATAATCTTAAAAAAACTAAATGTTTTAGTGTACTCACAGCTATCCGACTGGAAATCTGGGACAAATTGTTCGTCATCAGGCACCTGGGCTGTGAAGATAAGAGGAGAGAGTCCTACGTGTGAGAAAAAAATATATATTATAGAGACATATCCTCTTTTGACAATATCTATAATTAACAACCTCACACTGACAACTTGAACATGTGTCCAGAGAGGTGATATAAAGGATAGGAAAATAACCTGGTTTTCAGAAAGAAATCGGAAAAAAGTAAAAAAATGCGACTTCAATAAAGCAACTTTTAGGCAGGACAAAGGGGGGGGGGGGGTGTGTCAGCAGTTTTCCATGCACAGGACTTTGGTCTTCTTGCTCTAATTGAGAACACAAAAACAGCAAGACTACACATTCTGTTCAAGTTAATCTTTAATCCCTAAAACTTGCCCAATTCCATCCTGTTGCCCCCTTTTTAGAAAGAAGGGACTAAGAGATGAGAAGTGTAACCTCTTAGAAAAATACACTGTTTGTTACAAGTAAAATAGAATGTTTTGAAAATGTAAATAATTATGATACATTGCTGATTTAAAATAGATGAAGGAAAGAGATAGGGCAGTAGAAAAACTTGGCAAAAGTTTTCTGTTATTATTAAAATTCAATTCACTAAGCTTTATTGGCAGGACTATTGTAGACAACAGTATTCTAAAATAAATATACAACTCACCTTCTGCAATCCAGATCTCTTGCAGTTGACTGAGGTCTTGGAAAAGGTCTGTAAAAAAAAACAAAAAAAAAACAAGAAGAGAAAGGTGAATATTCAGATTCATTTTATTAAGATAACTTCTTGAGGAGGAAACTATCTCGTTTTCCTTGCAAACAAAAAATACAATGAAAACATATTTTTAACATACAAAAATAAAAAAAATATAATAAAAGAATTAAAATAAACATAACACACACACATAATAAGTGCTTGAATGAGTAAAATGTTTTCACCGAATGTAACTCTAGATCCAACAAAGTAATTGCATGGATAGGTGGCGGTGCACTATGTTGTTTAGGAGGCATCTAATCTACTAAACGTATGTTTATTTCACATCCTTAATTGTTACCTTCTGTGTCCTGGGCCAGTTCCGTGTCCACAAATTTCCTTTTCCGGTCGTTCAGTGGCCTGGCGTGAGAAGCTTCCTCCAAGTGAGACTTATGCTGTTAGAAAAAAAATTATAGGAAAAAAGATAGGAGAAAAAAAAAAAAACGTTAGACCATCCATCTATAATAAATGTCACTTTCCATCCAATAATAGACAATGCAGATGCTATGTAAAGTGTAAAGTATAAAGGATCTATGGTGACCACAAGGAGGTGCATCCACCCATAATGTATTGTCATTGAGGATGTGATGCGTTTTGAAGTTGGCACGCGTCCAGTACTTACGCTGGGTGGGACCATAAAAGGGACTTGCTGGTCATAGAATCCGTCCATGTTATCTTGGTGACAGGGGGGAGGAGGGAGGGAGGGGGGGGTCTGATATTTGGGGGGGAGGGAGGGGGGAGGTGCTCGCTTTTTTAAAGGGACAGCGCCTTCTCTCACCTCGGGGGTCACTGCAAAAAAAGACAAGGTTGGAAATGGGAGGGGTCAAAAAAAGTGATCGGATAATAATATGCATTTGAGCTAGAAATATGAAGTATCCTCTATTGCAATAAATTGTATAGTTTTCGTTATACAAGTGGACAAAATACCTAGTTAGAACATCCTTACTTTTTTATCCAATTCATTCCAACCCAACTTTATTTATAAAGCACATTTAAAAAACAACAGTTGAGCCCAAGTGCTACACAGCCAAAAAGCCAAACAAAGTCACAATATATAATAACATATGCAAAATACTATATAAAAATGTAAAATTAAATGTTGTATGCAAAATAAACTTAGAAATGTGAGTTTTCTGGTAACTTATTCAAGTGTTACTGTGTGCTATAGGCTTGGTTATATAGCATTATACTCATGTAGGAACATTGCTGGTTCTAAAGCATTATATTGTGATGCAGCAGCCAGGGCCACCATCTCCTTCCAGCGCTTTTATTTAACCAACAAACAACTCTTTGAGCCGAGCAAAGCAAGAGCCGCGCCGAGGGAGAGGAAGCAAGGCAGCACAATGTACACACACACACACACACACACACACACACACACACACACACACACACACCTCATTATGGAACAACACCTCGTAATGCAGTTATATAAGCCCAGGCTCGTTGGCTAGCACTCTGGCCAACTACTTTACACTATAATCATCTTGAGGAAAATGTGGCCATTCTCTGGTATGCAGAACAGTAAACTAAAGCTTCCAAAACAACATAGTAGGGGCTGCACGAATATGGCAAAAAATTATTATCGTGATTATTTTGTGATCGCGATTATCTAACTGAATAATTGCACTGATTTTGGAATGATTGTGCATTTAGTAACTTTTAAACTAATTGGAAATGCTTCTCGAGTCTTTTTTTAACATTAGATGTACTTAAATGTAAAAGCTATAACTTGACTTAAAAACTTTATAATGTAAAAGTTGATCATCTTATTTTTCACAATTGATGCCAGTCAAAATTGTACTGCTTTTGAAACTGCGATTAATTCAAAAATAATTGCACAGCCTTACAAGATAAAGAGGGAAAAAAAGACAATTCATCAAGCTTACTGGTGTCTCATAGCATAGGGGGCTTCGTGAACCTATTGTTGGGTTATAATACCATCCCAAACTCTCAATACTATAGATTAAGAACCAGTAAGAGCAAAACTATAATTAAAAACTTCCCTTAAAGACTACACATACAATAACAGCAAAGGCACTATTAAAGCATTGCCCTCTGTTCTCTCTCTCTCTCGCTCGCTCAACCCTGAGTAATATGAGTCACTCCAGTTAATGGATGACGAATACAGGATAGCTGCCGGGCAATAATTACAGACGTCGAGCAATATACCACTTAGGAACATTAGACAAAGCAATTGTATGCATGTCTTTCACGTGGAGCATATTTTCATACAGTGATTCAATCAAGAATAATAAGTCAACATTATAGGCTACAATTACAGTGGATTTACTCATAGCTAAAATATGAAAGGGGGTGACGAAACTTTGAATAGATGCAACAACTTAACTTATGACCTCATTAAGATACGTCATCTCATGGTTGCATTTTTTATTGTTATTGCAATATACGATAAACATCCTTAAAAGTCACAAATATACAGTGCAAAATGTTTTTTGATGCACCACAAACTAGATAAAAGTTTAGTCTACCCCATGCATATTCACACTAGCTTCACAACCACATACAATTAGCACAGTCAACTTGTTAAGTGCGTATTTGAGACCAACTTGAAACCATTTTTTTAAGAAAACTTTTGCGTTCAAGGCAAACTGAGGGGCCAACGTTTTGGGAGGAGGGGGGGGCTAAGATCACCCGACCCCCCCCCCCCCCCTACACTCCTCCCCCTCTCCCCGCCCTTCCCCCACCCATCTCTGCCTTGTTTTTCTCAATGAAGTGAAACTCGAGCCGTGTGGAAACAGAGGAAGCGAGAGAGAGAGAGAAAAAAGCCCGTCCATTCATAAAAAAAAAAAAAAAAATCACAAACAGCGAGTCCGCCTGACCGCGCTGATAAGCCAAAGCCAAATAACCAAGCACATAAACCACAGGCTAAAATACAACATAGGCTACGTCAGGCTTTTAACACGACACACGTCTTTCTTCATTTTCTGTTTTACTTGCATAGTAGCAGATAAAATGGTTGCCAAAGTAAATATCTTTCAATAAGATGGCGTTGCGCTGCCCGTTTGCAGTCTTGGAAAAAAAATATCTGGCAGAAAAACAAGGCTTCACATTGGAAAAGAGCAAGTTTTTTCTCGCATATAAATACTGCAGCTTACCGTGTTCGTGTGTGTATACGTCCTCTATGTCGAAATAAGTCAGTACAAAATATCCACAAATAAAGAAAACAACGTGTCGATAGTCGTAAAAGTAGTCTCTGCGCTCTGCTTTAAACTGATGCGTCTCCTTCGACTCACACAACTTGACTGAGCTTTTCGTTAATGGCCCGGTCGCTTTTCCCCAAGGGCTCGAGCGGGCAACACAGAGACGCACGCTGATTGGCTGCTGCGTTCTGTCAGTTAAGCCCACAGCCAATGGCGTCGCTTGGAATCATGAATTATGCATAACGTTCGATTCGACCAATCACCGCGAGGCAGGGTCCTATTTTTATGAATGGCTGGATTTCATTCACATTTTTTTCTCCCCGGCGATGCCAAGATGTGGTTTTTAAAGGGCCAGCTGCAGTGGAAATGTACTAAAGATCGAAACGTACACAGGCGCTACTGTAGCAACGCCGTCAGTGTCACGCTGGCTTTTCCCTGGGTTCCAATGATAGCCTTAAAGGACACAATTTGATTATAACTGTGCTATTGGCTTTTATTTTCTGTTCCTCACTGAATTAGGTCTGAATTTGAAGTAGATTTGCACAACGTGGTAAAATAAATATGTGTGTGTCAGGAGAGTGATGCAAATGGCTTAATATCGATTTATAAAGGAAGACAATGTGATGCAAGTACATTATATTAATTAATTTATTATATAAGTAGGCTAAACTTATATAGCCTACATCAAAGCAAACATTACACAAATAATGCATCTATAATACTGGTGTCAAAGTACAAGCTTCACTGTTTACATTTAATTGTTCACTGTTTCATAATATAACTTGCATCAGGATTTATAGTAGCTCAAAATCTTATTAGTATGTGTTTGAGAGCCTTTCTTGCTTTGCAGGTTGGTCAGTCTGTCTGTCTCTTTGGTCCAGAGCAAGCGATAGTCAGATGACATGATGGCATGTTGTAAAGACACAAGTCTATTGACACAAGGGGATAGTTACTGTGCTTTGCTGACCAGCTGTCCTTTCCTCTTGCAACATTGGTTTCGAATCTCATAACTTGTTTGTCTCTCATTTCGTTAGCCTCATAGGATAATTGCCTAAATTATATTTACTCTACTCTACTTTTACTCTACATTTACTCTATTCTACATCTACTCTACTCTACATACTTTACCCGACTCTATAACCCTTAAAATATGACTTAGGCAATTATGCTATTAGGCTAACGAAAAGTAGATGTAGAATAGAGTAGATGTAGAGTAAAAGTAGAGTAGAGTAAATATGATTTAGGGAATTATGCTATGAGGCGAACGATTTACAACTTGCAGTGTAAAATCCAATTTTTCATACAATCTAGTATTTTTCTTCAGATTGTATATTTATATGTTTTTGGGTTTTATGTCATTAGAATACAGTTACCAGGATTCTAGAAATACCCCCAAAGTGTCCCCCAAATACAAGCCCCCCAACCCACTAGAATATGTTTTAAATTATTTGGATTCAGGTCAGCCTGAAAGTGAAACAACGCAGTAAGCATGTTTTTCATTTTACAAAATATGTTTGTAAGACTTTTACATTTAAAATAATATTATACGTGCTGTAACTTCAAACAGCTTTGCAACATAAACTGAAGCATTACATAAAAAAAGTGTTTATTAATAGTAAAACATCTCACACTTTACAAATTACAATAGTAAAGCCTTCCCATCCTAAAGCATGGCAGAAAATAAGATATATATCATGCCGCAGCCTCTCGCGTGCGTGTGGGTGTGTGTGTGTGTGGTGTGTGTGTGTGTGTGTGTGTGTGTGTGTGTGTGTGTGTATGTATGCGTGTGTGTGTGTGTGTGTGTGTGTGTGCGTGTGTGTATGTGTGTGTGTGTGTGTGTGTGTGTGTGCATGCGTTCGTGCGTGTATGCGTGTGTCTGTATTTGTGCCTGTGTGTGTGTGTGTGTGTGTGTGTGTGTGTGTGTGTGTGTGAGGGAACGGCTGTTGAAAACCCAAAAGGTTAGAGGGTCATGAATAAATAACCTCTGTCGTTATCACCTTCGTCACCAAATTAGGAATCCCTCAAATACACTACACTGTGTCACTGCAAACGTCACTCAAGACTTTTAAATTCCAGCAGCTGGTATGAAAACTATAATCCTGGTCAAATCCCCTTCGGCCGTGATGCGGAGATTATAGGGGCTTGATGCAGAGGCAATAATAGTAGGAACAGACAAACACACATGTAGCGTGTGACATGGGACAGGGCTATCTTTGTTCGGGACGTCCTAAAGGTCTTAAAGGCCAAAGGCAAACAGCTTGTCTTTCAGGATATTGGGCTCCTACTTTGGGAGATGAAGCGCTTAAAAAATGTGGAGGTTAGGATAGGATAGCTTAGAAATATCCACTGCCAAGTTCATCGGTGTGTGTGTTTGTGTGTGTGTGTGTGTGTGTGTGTGTGTGTGTGTGTGTGCCTGAGTGTGTGTGTGTATGTGTGTGCAGCTGTGCATGCATGCGTGCGTGCGTGCGTGCATGTATATACAATAAGCTTTTAAAGAAAATCAGATTGAAAATAAAATGTTTACACAGTGTCCCTTTAAAGGTGCAGTGTGTAGTATGACATCATCAAGAAAGTTCTAGAAAGTTCTAGAATGCAACGCTCCCTGGGTAACCCCACCCCTTTCGAATAATAACAGAAGCTACAGTGGCCTTCAAGGACAAGAACAATTCAAAATTCTACACACTGCAGGTTTAAAGGGACACTGTGTAACATTTTAAGTAATTTATTAGCTAAAATCAATATCCCCATTCATAGATATGTCCTCATTGGTGTAAAATCAAAGATTATATACAACAACCAGACCATATAGCTTGCCTCATCGAAACCAAATTTCTGTAGAGTTTATCAAACTTAAAGGTGCAGTGTGTAATATTGTTTATTGTTTATTGTTTGTTGGATCCCCATTAGTTGTCACCATTGTGACAACTATTCTTCCTGGGGTCCCTAAAAAGCAAAACAATTCCTATACAGTTTTCCCAAAATAGGAATCACATACACAAAAAAAATCTGAAACAAGCAATTACATTTTTCTCATAAAAAAGAGTAACTCAAATCATAGCCTACATCATCAATATGACATCATCAAGAAAGTTCTACAAAGTTCTAGAATGCAACACTCCCTGGGTAACCCCAACCCTTTAGAATAATAACAGAAGCTGCAGTGGCCTTCAAGGACAAGAACAATTCTACATTTTAAACAATGCACCTGATGACATTCCAACTATGACACTTTCAAGATGGCGGCACTAGGCCTTGGTCCAAAATATGCAGAAATATGGACATATATGAGACCCTTTCTAAGGGAAAAATAAATAATTAAAAACTTTTTTTTCAGCTATTATGCACTAAATTAAATGTACTTATGGATATTATAATTACTTTCTACAAAATATGCTAGGAAATAAAACCCAACATTCTACACACTGCAGGTTTAAATAACAATATCTTTAATTTGGATTAATACAAATGCCTATAACTCTTTTATAGATGCTTTACTATCATGCAACTTACTCCCCCAATTACATAGCTAGAAGGATTTGGGTTTACAAGGGGCTTTAAATAACAGAGGTCCATATAATATGAGTTTATTTCAATATCGCAGCAGCCTACAGGTCCACACTGTATGGCTGGTGCACCTCTTCATGCTGCGGATGTGGTGGGTGGTCACTTTGGAGGCGTGCGGAGGCTCTAGCACATTGTGTTGCTGTTCTTAACGCGTTCCTTAAATAAATATGCCATATGCGGAGGGTGACATGCTGCTAGTGTGTACAAACATACCTCTCTCTCTCTCTCTCTCTGTATCTATCTCTCTCCCTCTCTCTTTCTTTCTCTGTCTAATTCAAATTCAAATATTCTTTTGCCTTTATTGGCATGAAAGTTTAAAGAACAATGTTGCCAAAGCAGCGTCCAAATATTCGGACAGTACAAAATAAACAGTAATATATCTATCTATAACTTACATATACAATCTCTCTCTCTCTCTCTGTTTCTCTCCCTCTCTATCTCTGTCTGACTCTTTCTCTCTGTCTCTGTCTCTGTCTCTGTGTCTGTCTCTCTCTCTCTCTCTCTGTCTCTGTCTCTGTCTCTCTCTCTCTGTCTGTCAGTGGGCAGGTTTTCAAAGTGCCTATACTACTGTAGGTTAGTGTGACAGTAATGACATGACACTCGGGTCCGCAGTGCATGTCTTGGCACAAATGTGGGTTAATCCCGATTCTTAGAAACCTTTACTAAGCCAGGTGAAGATGGCAGACAGACAGACAGACAGACAGACAGACAGACAGACAGACAGACAGACAGAAAGACAGATAGACAGACAGACAGACAGACAGACAGACAGACAGACAGACAGACAGACAGACAGACAGACAGACAGACAGACAGACAGACAGACAGACAGACAGACAGAAAGACGGACAGCAACCCAGACAATAAGACAGACAGACAGACAGACAGACAGACAGACAGACAGACAGACAGACAGACAGACAGACAGACAGACAGACAGACAGACAGACAGACAGACAGACGGACAGATAGACAGACAGACAGACAGACAGACAGATGGTCTAGCACATGCAGCTTTAAGTTTAAAAGTTAATTGATAACCTTGGACATATAGCAATGGAGAAAGCAATGTCCTTTTAGTTAGCGAAGGAGATTTTCCTTATGTCACATAGTCGTCATCAACTGATGATTGTCATTGAATTGTAGATACCACACATACAAAAGCATTTTCCAGAGCAGTTCAAGGACTTCTGTCAATGATTGGACATCCATTTAGCTTCCATAACTATGTCATAGAAATAGACAGTTCTACAAAAACAGATCAAAATCAACTGTATAGGGGAACCAGAGATATCATACATTTTTATTTCAGACATACATTTTGTCTTGGGCAAAACAAACCTGGCATCTTCTTAACCTTTATTTATACAGGTAAATCCCATTGAGTCCGAAGACTCTTTTTCAAGGGAGACCTGTTCCCATTTACACGTTACCATTCACACACATTCATACACCGATAGCAGGCTAACTATCGACATTCACACGAGGCAAGGTGGGTGAAGTGTCTTGCCCAAGGACACAACAACTATGACACAGGTGGCAGGGCGGGGATCGAACCTCCAACCCTTTGATCATCGGCCGACCCGCTCTACCAACTGAGCCACAGTCGCCTCATACATCGCATCAACCTCACCCACGATGCAACCCCAACAAAAAGTGATTTTGGGGGCACCTTTAGCTCAGTTGGTAGGGCGTCCCCCTCCCGGGCCAGGCCCAGCAGCAGACCCGGGTTCGATTCCCACCCGCGGTCGTTCTCTGCATGTCACTCCCCTCTCTGCCCCATTTCACCTCTGTCTCTCTGCACTATCAATAAAGCATAAAAATGCCCAAAAAATATCTTTAAAAAAAAAAAAAAAGTGATTTTGACAACAAGCATTATCCAGAATCACTGACTCCACCTTACCACTACATCATTATTAATCTTCAATACACAAACCATACACATATTTATTTCCTTTTTCAGAATTTTAACTATTCTATATTCCATCAGTTAACCTCCCCACCTGACCTTTAGTCTTAGTCTCAGGGACCACAATGGAAATAAGCCTTTGTTGTTTTTGTTGTGTCATCCCTGACTATTTATGTATTTTAATGTATGACACAGAGTGCGGTTCATATTTTATATAAAAATTATCAAATAAAATCTATCCATCTATCTTATCGCGGCTAAAATATATCCGCCAACACAATGATTAAGCACATGTGGGTGAGAGAGCATTATAAATTGAGATCCTCGTTCTGTCCTAGCTTGCACATGTCTGTCAAAAACACACATTCATTTCAAAGAGTTCAAATGGAGTAAAGTAAAGTAGTGCCTCTGGGCGCAGGATGCTCTCTCTCTCTCTCTCTCACTGAGGGACAAGATGTGACTCGCCCGCTATTAATAGCACTTTGGGAGATAATTCCTGCCTTGTTATCTTAGCAGCCGTGCTGAAGAAGAAGAAGCCTTAGCCATAGGCAGCAGGCTCTTGAGTTGTATAACCACTCACCAGAATTTTCTTTTATTATCTCTCTCTCTCTCTCTTTCTCTCATCTGTCTTCTATTTGTCTAATTCAATGCTTCCTTCCTATGTGACGTTTTGCTTCCTGATTGTCCATAATTTTCTCTCTTGCCAGTGGTGTTAGCAGATATTGAATTAGGGTTTTTTCTAATAAGAAGGACTTATACTAAATGAACCACTAACCAGGCTTTTCTTTTATTCTCTCACTCTCTCTCTCTCTCTCTCTCTCTCTCTCTCTCTCTCTCTCGTCTGTCTTCTATTTGTGTTTAATTCAATGCTTCCTTATTCTGTGACGTTTTGCTTCCTGATTGTCCATAGTGTACCAGTGGTGTAAGAAGAAATTGTATTTTGGGTTGGCCAGAACGAAAGTGTATGGACATTATTTTACTAGAAAAAAAAGGATTAATAAAAAAATGTAAATTAGAAAAAGGACAAACTGAATACATTGCATTACAGAGGCCAAGACAGCAGCACACAGGCTTTACAATCAGCTCGAAAGAAATGTTGTATTTTTGTTAACACTGCATATACAGATAAGACTAAAAGGATTTGGTTCAACATAGATTATTCCATCATGTACATAGGATTGCATTAGCTAAATGTGTTGACTGCTCTAATGTCATCAGTGTCTCACGGTTGTTGTTGGGTCTATTTATCTATAATTGATCCATTAAGATAAAAAGGTTTGTATCTTAGTCAGCCACTTACAGACAGCATGTAACACAACCTGATCATATCACAATGTAGTAAATATATGCTGTTTTATTCAAAGGTGGAGTCAGCGAATGTTTGTTGTGAATATCTCCTCATGATATGCCTCTGTAAACGGGCATGTTGCTAGTTATACGGTGGGCACGTTTGTTAACATACCCTTTGTTCACATAACAGTTTACAGAGCCTAGGCTGTGTACACCAGATTTTTTTTTTTTCATCCGATACAAAGTATGGACAGGGAGTGGCTTGTGAGGAGATAATCACTGATTTGGACAAAAAAGTGATTTTGAAGTGTCCAAATTCGCTAACTCCACCTTTAAATTACCGGTAAATAAGTATTGTATGTAGATCAATGGTCCGTCTCCAATCTAGCCAGTGTGTACGCAGAAACCCAGGATATTTTAAAATGTGAATTAAAGAGGGAAAATAACCCCGGACAAAATACATTATTGAACCTCCTGTGTTTATTTGGTCAAATGTTTTGTCCATCACATAGCCGACAGCTAACACACAGTGAGGGTGACACACAGTAGTACAGTAGAGAGACACTGAAATTATTGATGTATTTTTTTTCAATCCTTTTTCATCCAATCAAAACCATGGGACAATCTGCCCTTGACCCTATTTGGGCCGAAAGTCCCCCTACCTCCCCCCCTCTAGTCTACACTGACCCTAAGGGGGGGAAACACACACACACACACACACGCACACACACGCACACACACACACACACACACACACACGCACACACACGCACACACACACACACACACACACACACGCACACACACACACACACACACACACACACACACACAAAGCTCATACAGTAGCACAGACCGACACTTTATAAGTCAGATCATTTGATTAACCATAACGTCCCCTTGGTTGACATGCAGCAGACAGAAATAGCTTCTTGTCCTAGACTCTGTAATAATCCCCCTGGAGCTGTTCACAACGATGACTTTGCTTATTGTGTTATGTAACATTATGGGATTTTGGTTCCACTCTGTACAGAATATTTCTATGATTCGACGGTTTATTTATAAAAAAAAAATCAAAATGTAATTTTTTATTTATTTTTTAATGTGCATGTGTATAATATTCATATGAATTGACGTTTTAATTAATTTAAAAAACATACAACAAAAGAAACATATTCCTTTCTTTATTTTTTTTTTCTGTTGTATCTGTGCTGTTGTGTGTGATGTCACTCAATAACAGTGATCTGTCCCGGGACGAGAACTGGATTGGGCTGGTCTGGACTGTAGAGAGTGAGGACTATGCAAAGGGTAAAGAGGGGTGTGGGGGGGGGGGGGGAGATAGTTCCACATGAGGGGAGCAGACCAAAACAACCGTCTGTGTTTGTTAATGCATGTCCTGCAAATTAAAGCTACCGTGCGTAACTTTTTCATGTAGATAAACGGCGGTTACATTCAAGTCATCCACCAAATGAGTTGACACAAAGTTGATGAAGCCTATCAGCTCCACAAAACTGTCTCTGTATTTCTCAGTATGGCAGCGTTTACAAACTGGTGACGCTCCCCCGACGCTGGTGCAGGAGCTCAGAAAAAATCCCAAGAAGAGCCCAAGAAATGTTTCAGTTGTTGATTCTACTGCTAAGAAAAAAACCTGGACGTACAGCAGAAGGTATAAAATCCATGCGCGATCACCGAAGGCTTTACCTCATGTAAATGCACCGACAGTGTTGTTTTAATTACTCAGAATTACTCATGGGGTTGACATAAGTTACGCACTCTAGCTTTAAGCCTTCATCCCTTACACATAATACCACAGTCAAGATTTATTCTTAATAATATTTATGATATCGGACAGTATCGGTATCAGCGGATATTAAAATTCCTTTTTTCGGAATCCGGTCTGAACTGAAAGTGTATCTGTGCATCTGTGAAAACTGGACAGAAGTTAAAAACAATCTTTTATTTAAACTAATTAGTTGTTTCATGCTGTTGTTTAAGAATGTTTCCTTTTTGCATAAGAATAAAGCCCTGTTATGTTATTAACAGACAGGGTAAGTAGTAGCCACGGTTGACAAAAGCATTACATTGAGCAGTGTGCTGATTATTGAGTAACACATCGTTTGTTTTGGCCCTTTTTTTTCACCAGATTATCTTTGACAGACAACTTCCTTTAGGAAACACAAACTGGCAGATGAAGACGGGACACAGAGACCACCCTCCATTGTATTCTTAAGTGGCGGCAAATTGAGTCAATCCATTACTGTGATTGCTGCAAATAAAAGGTTATATTGACACGAGAATGACCACGCTTTGTCTCCCAATATTAGTAAAAACATTAGTATGTCTTTTCTAAATGTTATGGGTATAAGTTGTTGGCAGTCAGGGTTAGGGCAATCATTTTGAGGTCATTTTCACGGCAGTACCATATTGAAAATGCAGCTATACAAATACAAATAATTGTCGTTTATTTTCATGCTAGGATTTCTCTTGTGTGCACAAAATCTGAGTGCACAGAGAGAGGGTCCGTGTATCTGTTAAGGCAAATTGATTCATTCAAAAGGGGACAGGAATAGACAAGAGTTGTGACACACATTGGAAATTCACTCAGACAAGGGCTCAGCTCTGCGTGGGCTTTCATGTTTGGCCGCTCCCTTTGATCCCGCCATAAATCACAAACGGAAAAAACGTCGTAACGGGTTTATACAAACTTCTTAAGGGAATTTCTCTACTTTCAACACACACACACACACGCACGCGCACGCACACGCACACACACACACACACACACACTTTCTTCTTTCTCTTTCTTCTTTTAATACAGTATGTTACAAGACATCAGCTTTTTCGCCCCCTGCATTTTTTTTATAGACATGCTGACCCCCCCTTTCCCCCTCCCCCTCCAAAAAATAACAAACAAAATGAATCCACAACAAATAAATATATCAAGATAAATGGCAATTTTTTCTTTAAAGCAAAAAAGAATTAAGTTCGTCTGATCAACAACATTCTCCTTGGTTTTGTTCACTCTCTGTTTTTGTTTCAGCAGGCATGCGGTGATGTACGTTGTTATAATAACTTCAGATAAAATATTATAAACAAAAATATATATACACTTGGTAATCATATCTATATATAATAGCAATCTAGCTTCTCTAAAAACCATTCTTTCAAATAGATGTAAAGTTACTGTAAACATGCACTCTTTTTTTTCTCACCGGTGAAACTCTTGGCGCCCAGGCTCCATTTAGCGACATGCTAACAAATAAAGGAATATAAGGAATAATGACACATTTCGTTACTTGTGATATTCCCATAAAGGGTTGTTGTAGTATTAAGGTAAAGCCATATTTGCTAAATAGCTTTTAAAATGGCGTAAAAACCAATACAGAAAGTGTGTGTGAACTATCTTTTAATGTGTGTTTTTTTATTGGAGCCTGGGTGTAAAGAGTAACGCCTCAGAGTAGTTTAAAGGGAATTTGGGTGTGACTGCATCAAAGCCTTAACCCCTCTATGGAGCTCAGTTTGTACCATGAGAACATGTCTCCAGTCGCCCCCTCCGCCCTGCCATTCTTAACACTTACATTTCACTAGGGGGGCAAAGGCAGTTTTAACACAAATGTCCATTTTTCACCATGTCACTTATAGGTTGCTGAAGAGTTTTAACATTCACAATTGTACATTCGATTTGAGTTTGACATTTTAAAAGATAGCAGTGTGCATCAGGCAACTTGGGTTATGATTTCCTGTAATTTTCTTTAGTGTGAAGATTCATTTTTAGACCTCAAAAAGTGTGTGTGTGTGTGTGTGTGTGTGTGTGTGTGTGCATGTGTGTGTGTGTGTGTGTGCATGTGTGTGACGAAATAATCTCAACTCAAGGTCCATAATTGATTGTTTGAGAGTCACATGACAATATCTACACTCCGCCTACTTGATGATATTCTCTTTTTGAGGATTTCCCTAAATTATTTTTGATTTGTTGATTCTAGCGCCCCCATTGGGCCAAAGCGGTAGTGTTATTACCACACCAGAGCCTGCTGTCCTAAAGATCTCTGCTAGCGTTTGCGTTTTTGTTTAGGAAGCGAATGAAAGAGAGACTGCAGGCGATGACTGCAACATTTTAAAGTTGATAGTCTCTTTAACATTATCTCAAACACACAGTATGGATGAAATTCCTTGACCATTTATTTTTTGGTTTCTTGTTGGAAACATGTACTGTACACCATTACCAACATTATCTGCTAAGGGCTTTCTTATTGGTCCGGCTATACTTTCAACCAACAAGAATTTGAATTTCATTCACTGACTAAAACAAAGCTCTGAAAAAACTGGTTTGTCGACCATGGAATTATTTAGTCACCCAATCTGTCATTGTGATGTTTGTGTTGTTCCTGTTTGAAGAGGCCGAGGTTAATGAGGACAGAATATGATGCAACACTGAGTTCAAATCTTAAAAGGTGCTCCGAGGAACTTTCAGTTTGTGTTCATTCTTGCCCCCCCTTTGGTCAAAAGTGGTAGTGTTTTTACTACGCTAGTTGTTGTTCCTTGGGTGAGCGTATACCCCTGACAAAGGCATTAAGAAAAACTATAAAAATAGCATTATTTTCCACTGATGGTCTCGTTTGCTGTTACATGTCATTCATGATCATCAGAGGAAAAATGAGACTGTTTCAGAAATATTTAAAAGTTCCTCGTAGCACCTTTAAATAATGTGAATTGGACCAAATGTAAAACTGCCTTCGGAGAGGGCGACTGTAGCAGGTCTGTGCGGTGGTGAATACTGATTTGAACCCCTCTATAAGCTAAGGTTTACATTAATAACAATGATATATTAAAAACAACATTCGTGTGCACGCTATATTTTGAGCTACACCTACTTTCCAGAAATATACATAGACTCTCTTTCTGCACAAACTGTATAATATAATTTGCCATATGTGTGTGTGTGGGGAGGGGGGGACGGACAGACGGACGGACGGACGGACGGACAGTTATATGGATACATTCTTTATAGACACTTAGCTAAGCTTTCTGGTCAACAGTTTTTCTTAATGATCTTCTCAACATTTTGCCTGTTTTCTCCGCTACAATCACGTCTTTATTTGGCATATAGTTAAAGCCCCTGTGAACCCAAATCCACACAATCCTTCTAACTATGTCAATTGGGGAGTTGGTTGCATGATAGTAAAGCATCTGAAAAGAGTTAGGCAACATTTATCAATCCAAATGAAAGATATTGTCATTAAAGTTTGATAAACTTGACAGAAATTCGGTTTAGATGAGGTGGGCTATGCTCTGGTTCTTGTGACACAGTAAGTATTTTGAACCAATCACGGCAGTTCTCTGCACGAACGTTCTATAAAAACAAATGACTGTTGCCATGGAGAACGTTTGAAACGGCCTAGACAGTAAAAGAGCATTTTTTTTTTAAATGTTATAATATTTCTAAACATTTGAAAAAGGTTATTTAGACAACCAACTTTGATATCATACACTATACAGCCCTGGGAAAAATGAAGAGACCACTCCAAATGTTCAGTGTCTCTCGTTTTACTATTTATAGGCATATGTTTGAGTAGAATGAACATTTTGGTTTTATTCTATAAACTACTGACAACATTTCTACCAAATTCCCAATACACTTTTTCTCATTAAAGAGCATTTCCAATAAGTTATGTAGAGATGAAGATTTAAGGAAAAATCCAGACTGGTCTCTTAATTTTTTCCGGTATAGCATATCAAGATTTTGACTATTTTAGACCAGGTTTACAAAGGCTTTAAAAAAACAAATTACGAATGCATCAAGGCCACCCAATACGTTGCAGTTGCATGTGCCTTCTGCCTGTGGGGATTTGCAGACCGACAGCACACTTGACATTGTGGGTTGATGTTTGACACGGTAATTACTCCTAGAGTTTCACTGGAGCACAGATAGCACAGGGACTGAAATAGATGAGATAATTTTAGTTGGCCCATGTCAATGCCGTGGTTAATAAAAAACCTTTCGGGGGGCCCCTGGCTGTGAGATACCCTTGAGGGGGATTTATTTTAAATCCTTGACCCAGTGGAAGTGTCCTATGGCACACGCGGGGCACAGGAGCTGTTGTTGATTTGATTTTGATGGTAGTCAAAACCCTGCGTTCCAATACCCATACTTCCATACCATTTAGTATGCCAGAAAAAGATTTAGGATGTCCCAATACATGCACGTCAATTGTAGTATGCCCCCACTAACTCCAAATAGCATTTTTGGAGTATTCGTCTCTATTCTTGACATTTCTCGACATAATGATTTTTTTTCTCTCTCCTGTGGCCCTAAAACTCTTCTGTACTTTAGTATGTAGAGTAGTAAAAAGAAAAAGTATGTGAATTGGAACACAGGGAAAGAGTTCACCAACCAAACACAGCAGGACAAATGAGTCGCGTAAGATGGACGACAACAATAGGCGTTTTCGGACCAGACATTTCTAGGAACTTATGAACCCTGGAACCAGAAGTTATTCCCTTTATTAACGCTAATGTAAACGGGGAAGAGGATTCTGTCCCTGATTTTTTTTTTTTTGGATATTAACCCTCTGAGGTCTAAAAACATATATTTATTAATATCTCCAGGTTTTTCAAAAATCGCAATTCATTTTTCAGCATTTAAGCCAATTATTTATATACACAATGGTCTAGGACATAAGTAGACCTCAGAAAACAAAGGTCTAATGTGTTCTGAACATTTCCATATAAAACACTTTGGTATAATTTATCTTCTTGCACATTTGAAATAGGTATTTATAGAAGTATGTAAAATCGGAGAAAATACCCCTAGACCTCAGAGGGTTAATCAAAGGCTCATGACTATATATCATATAAAATCATGTACTAACATTTTTTGTAATACTACCAAACCTGGAAAGATCTGCTTCAAATTGCACAATGCACCACTGAGCAACTTCCCATAGAAATGAATAGGAAGCCATTTTTTCAATTTAGTGTCTTTCTTATAATTATACAACTTTGATTTAGACCAATCAACGTACACTTAGAGTACGTCACTATAGTTACTATGGTGCTGTCAAAGTATCTACTCTGGAGTTGGTGCTTAAATAGTCCCTCAAAACGTACTTCTAAGAACTGCAGCTCTGGAAAAAAATAAGAGACCACTCAATATATTCAGTGTCTCTTGTTTTACTATTTATAGTCATATGTTTGAGTAGAATTAACATTTTGGTTTTATAATATAAACTACTCACAACATTTCTACCAAATTCAAATACATTTTTTGTCATTAAGAGCATTTTCAATAAGTTATGTAGAGATGAAGATTTAAGAAAAATCCAGACTGGTCTCTTAGTTTTTTCCATACCTGTATAATAGGTCACGACGGTTCCTTTGGTGCGAATGCCAATAAAATAAAACTGGATTTTCTCAGAACTAAATTCCTAGAACTATTAAATGGTCCGAAAACGCCTAATGTCTCAAATCTCCAATCTCTACTTCCCATCTAGACTCTGGTCAATTGATGGAGAGATTTATAAAAGCGATAACTGTGCACAACTGGATATGCTCTTCATCTACACAGCCAGACCATCTACACAGACAGTTTGCAAATACGATTCAGAAGATTTTTTCCATTTGTTTTTTTTATAGGCCATGTGCTCTGGGGCTGAAATCCCTGCATGTATCCCGAACCACTTTTTAAATTTACGCTCCACTGCCACCAACCCACAAACAAAAATAAGTCAATAATGGATGAAGCCATTTTCCACTCTCTTCTCCTCTCCTGTATTCTGCTGTCTGTGTGTGTGTGTCTGTCTGTCTGTCTGTCTGTCTGTCTGTCTGTCTGTCTGTGGGGAGGCCCCTTAATGATGTGCAAACCCTCTTTACAAACAACCAGCCGTTCCATTATTCATACAGGTGTTTTAACAAAGACGTGGGTCTTACTCTATTTTACTCCCCAGCCTTGTAAACACACCTCTCTCTCGCTCTCTCCCTCTCTCTCTCTCTCTCTCTCTCTCTCTCGTTGACCGACTTTTTTGTCCTTATTGTATGTAGTGTGTAGGAGCTCTTTGCCTACAACCCCTTCACTCACTATCACTTGAGGGAATCCCAGTGTGTGTGTGTGTGTGTGTGTGTGTGTGTGTGTGTGTGTGTGTGTGTGTGTGTGTGTGGTGTGTGTGTGTGTGCGTGTAGGGGGGGAAGGGGGCAGTGCGGTACTGGTGAATAGATGAGTTGTTTTGGGGGATGGAGAGGGGGGGGGGGATTTGGCTGTTGCAAGTTGGCTGAGACGTATGGCGCTTTTACATTACATGGTCAAGGCTTTACTCTACTTTAATCTACTCAGATTTATTTTTTCAATGTGTAATAGTAACTGGTACCATATAGTAACTGGTACCATTTTGTTTGCTTCCTACAGTACTCTGTTGAGATTCCCAAAAAGTATTTACCATGCAATAAACGGTAATTGGTCAGAGATTTTTTTTTCCCGTCATCACAATTGGCGGCACCCTATCCTACACAAACAAACAGCCAAGCTACTGTAGCTGTTGCAGTTTTTGAATTTGCTGCCTCTCCATTTAAAAAAAAAAAAATGTCTTTCAAAATTGGCATCCAAGACAACCACATAGTACAGCCTTCTTTCCCCGTGGATTTAGATGGGGCCACACACGAAATGAGAGTCAACCAGCAACTCTTAGAAGATATGGCGGTGCACATAACATCGGTTAACGTTGAAAAAGTTGAAAAAATTATTAAAACAATAAGACAGCCTGCTTTTAACATGGCACGATTTAGGAGTGGTAATAGGACCTAACGTTACTTATGTGTATAAATGTGCAAATAATCACTCTGATGATGATGACACATAGTAACTAACGTTAAAAAAAACCAAAAAAAAACCATAGTAGCTAATGTTAGCCGGTTAACGTGGCTATGACAACCAGCTATACAGACGGCGGTACAGTACAATACATATTGACTATCATTGGTAACACTCTTGTAATGGGAATCGAGTAGAGTAGAGTATACAGCTGATACTATGTAGTGGAAAAGCACCTTTAAATGTATTGGCTAGGATGGACATTTGGAGACATTCAGAGACTAGAGACTAAAGGATGACGGTTACACAGGAAAAAGTCGGTACTGTATACTGAGAGTCATTTTCATTTTCGATATTTAGCCATCACTGCAGGTTCCTTTGGGATATGAATATTGTCTGTAGGCAATCCTGACTTTAGGGATGTACCATTGTGTCAATGTGATCCTCTTCATTCAAGTTTGTCCCACTTTCAAATACCAAGCAAAGGAACCAGTCTAGAGCTGCCTATACAGTGGGCGGCATGTGTGTGTGTGCATATACTGTATGTACTGTGTGTGTGTGTGTGTGTGTGTGTGTGTGTGTGTGTGTGTGTGTGTGTGTGTGTGTGCTAGTCGCGGCTCCGGTTGCGTTTCTTGAAGAAAAAGAATGGAGTCTTCTGGGGCGGGCCCAGTAGGATGGGAACCTGGTTCTTGTGTGTGATCCGGATCTGAAAAAAAATCACATCAGAAAAGTAAAACAATTAGGCCACATCCCATTTCTAATTTTTTAAACCAAATTCAAAAAAACTTTATCGTTCAGCCCATAGTGACAGAAGATTGCGTTCAGTGTGTGGCTCAAACAACATAAAAACAACATAAGACTCACATAAAATCAGGTTAAAACCATCTATCTATCTATCTATCTATCTATCTATCTATCTATCTATCTATCTATCTATCTATCTATCTATCTATCTATCTATCTATCTATCTATCTATCTATCTATCTATCTCTACAAGACCGCCACGTCATCAGCATAGAAAAAAAAGATAGACACTGGCGATCTTTTTTTGATATGCTTGATAAATGAAACAACATAACAAAGGACAAAGCTAAGATAAAACAATGGTTATCGTAATTCATAGATCTTTATGAACTAAAGAAAAAACCATTTGCGGCTGTCTTTTTTCGAGTCATTATTATTATTATTAGCCATATTTTTGCTGAAGATTTGCAATGGGATTTATTAACCCTTGTATTAGGTTAGCTACAGAAATCTGTTCTCAGCATCACAAGACACAACAACAAAGAATTATATCGTCTGCCTCCAAGAAGGTCCAGCTATGAAAAACGGCTGAAATCCTGCAAAGATAGATAGATAATAGTTGATGTCTTCCGTTTTCTATGATGAATTTCGCAATATTTTTTTATATGTGATGGTATGGCGGTGTCGAAGGTTGAGGCTACAGCAGTGTGCAGAGGAAGAACATTAACAAAAGCATTGAACTAGGCCGGAAACACTGACACACAGCTGACGTTATTCTTCGTCAAGGATAAGTCAAATAAAAAAAATGTATTTAGTGTCTGTAAACTGGCATCCATCCGTCTGTCTGTCTGTCTGTCTGTCTGTCTGTCTGTCTGTCTGTCTGTCTGTCTGTCTGTCTGTCTGTCTGTCTGTCTATCTATCTATCTATGACTGGGAATCAGACCCAAAACAGCCCTTTATTAACCTATCCTACTCTCTCACAGGTGCTTTATTCTATCGGTCCAATTTTTCACATCTTTCTCAATCAATTTCTTCCTAATGCCTTTAATTCCACCTGTTAATAGATGGAACTATTTATTGAGCTCATGTTTGCCACCATATAAATATAACACAAAGAATTTGCTGAAACAATGTCATTGTCAAAGGATGTTAAATAAACTTTTTAAGTGTTGTTTGTACCTGGGATTAAAGCCGCAATTTGTATTAAAGTTTATATTTTTATATTTACATTTTTAATAACACAATATGCAAATTAAATGCTACTTCCCTCAAGCAATAATTATCTTGTGTTTTCCCAAATTGAAGTATCTACATAACCAATAACGTTTTGAGAAGAAATCATGTTGCTATGCCGGTTGTTTCTCCCAGTCGTTTATTATTGAGGTCTCCATGGCACCCAGTCAGCAAAGTTAATTTGTTTTAACCATGTCAGTAGGTTGAGGGTTAAGGGTTAGTGGTGGCACGTTCAGATGAATGAGAGAGCTGTGTTGTCTCAAACAGAGCTACTGTGGGTCAAAGCGTGGCCTTAGTCTGGCCCCTTGACCTCAGACCACTTAACTTTGGGGCTAAAATCCCACCCACCAACGCGTTCTGTGTGGAAAGAAAATCTGTACAAACTTCTATGCTCGATTGCATTTTGGCCCAAATTGCAATCTAGCCTGACTTTTTTACCTGAACAAAATGTGATGTACTATACCCATACACTGCTTTGGCCAATGCATTCTTGCAGTGCATTCTTAATTGTCAACATTCAAGGCCTTCACAGGTGGAGTGTGGAGAATGCTTGTTGTCAAAATTACGTTTTGTAAAAAATCCGTGAATATCTCCTTACAACTCCGCTACCTGTAAGTCAGTATTGTGTTGTGTGCTGAAAACAAAGGGTATGTAAAAAACAAAGGGGACCCACCATGACTAGCAACATGCCTGTTTACAGAGCCTAGGCTGTGTATTAACACTTGATTTTTCAGCGCACACACAGTACAGACAGGTAGAGAAGGCCTGGGCCAAGAGAACAAAAAACACTTATAAATGAGATCTTTATGTTTGCTTTTCTTTTATTTTCTTTTGTTTGCGTCTGTTTCCTTGTTGTCCTACTGTGAAATGTGATCACCATTTACAGGAAGTGAATGTTATCATTTGAATTTGATACAGTTGTTGGTGTCTTATAATCCCGATGGGGATGGGTCCTTGTTTGGACATGACACAATAATAAAAATTAATTAATTCATTCATAGAGGGTCATGAGGAGAAATTCTAAGGCCTCCTTGATATATTGTCCAACAATTTTCAAACATGTGAATATAGAGATTGTGATTTAAACCCTCACCGTGCAGGGCGGCTGCATCCAGGGCTCGCCATCTATCTGCATGGGCAGCCGTCGGGACGTCCTGTAAGAGAGAGAGAGAGAGAGAGAGAGAGAGAGAGAGAGAGAGAGAGAGAGAGAGAGAGAGAAAGTAATATGTTACTTTTCTATTTTATTGTTTTTTGTTTCTTATAATTTTGTTGACCATTATTTAACTATATTATAAATGTGTTACCTGCAATACTTCAAGTGTACTGTTCTATATAAAATAATGTTTGTATTATTTTCTATGATGCACATACAGTATTTTTTATAATCCTAAAATCCTGTCCAAGGAGTTCATTTTTTATTATATGTAATATCTGTAATGCTTTTGGCAATACTGTTTTCCACATTAGTTGTGCCAATAAACCTTTTTGAATCAAATTTAGTTGAAAGAGAGAGTGTGAGAGAGTGAGTAAATGAGAGAGCGAGAGAGAGGATGAGAAAGGGAGAGAGAGAGAGAAGGAGAGAGAGAGAGAGTGGACAGGGAGAGAGAGAAGGAGAGAGAGAGAGAGAGGTAGAGAGAGAGAGAGAGAGAGAGAGAGAGAGAGAGAGAGAGAGAGAGAGAGAGAGAGAGAGAGAGAGAGAGAGGTAGAGAGGGCACAGGGTGGGGTTGTAGGTTGTGCGGGTCAGATCACACACACCTCTGAAGCAGCAGAGTTCTGTTCACACTGTGGCAGCACAGGGTCACACACTGAACCCTTTGTTCCCCAGAGAACCATTCCCAGACGGGACAGGCCCCCACTCTCTAAACTCACACACCCACTGTATATACACACACACACTGAAGGACACACACACACACACATGCACTGAATGACACACACACACACACACACACACACACACAAATATGCACACTGAATAACACACAGACAAAAACACACACACACACACACACACTCAGTGGCACACATACACGCATGCACTGAATGTCACACACACACACACACACACACACACACACACACACACACACACACACACACACACACACACACACACACACACACTTGGTGGACACAACCATCATACACTGACTGACACACTGAAACACACTAACTGACATGGACTCTCTCACACACAGTTGATTTAAGACTTTTATACACGCCTCACAGACCCACTGTACACACACACACACACACACACACACACACACACACACACACACACACACACACACACACACCTCCCCACACACACACACACACACACACTGCCTCTCTCTCAAAGTTGGTTTAAGAGTTTAATGCACGCCTCGCCGGCTCCCCAAACACAGTATGGGAGAATGACTATGATGAATGCTCTGTTAACTCAGGTCTAGAAACACATTGGGCTCTGTGTACTGAACAGAGTGACAGGACCACTTGTAAATGTCAGTTCTTTGCTACAGTAACGACCTCAGTGTAGATGGGAAAAGGGTAGATGGGGCTGAGCACAACACCAACATCTCAACTAAAACCACATGCTTCGAGAGACACACACACACACACACACACACACACACGCATGCACACACACACGCTTATACACATATAGAATCGCATAAAACATATAGTGACAGAACCACTTATAAATAACAGTTATTTGCTACAGTAACAACCTCAAATTCCTATTTTAACTTATTTGTATCAAACAATTATGTGTTTTGGAGCAGGATGACAATACTATACACACACACACACACACACACACACACACACACACACACACACACACACACACACATGCACGTATAGACTCACATACAACATACGTACTCATACAAAAATGACCTATGAATTTATAAATAATGAAGGGAAAGATAGAGAAGTTGACATGGATTGAAATTGCGGAAAATATGTTGCGTTTAAAGGCCTACTTCACCGGTGGGAATATGAAGGTGTATTGAATTCTGAGATCCTATGTAGTATAAATGTGCAATTTTTTTTTAAATTGGTTCATCCTAGCCTGAGAAAAGGCAGATAGAGTGTTTTATGGTCTCACTGTCTAACCCTACATTTCTCTTACTGTGCAACCTGGTATCACGCCGAGGCGTCACTTCCAGACGCATGGACCGGCGGCTCTATTTCACGCCTTGCCTGACCAGGGCGGCTCTATTACACGCGCACCTCCCGCCGTCCAAATGAACGGAGGAATAGTCTAAATTAACGGAGGAATAGCACCAACAGGGGCCGACATGTTCTCCCAGGAATAGCACGACATGTTCTCCCAGCATTTCAATACTATCTAGCTGCAGCCCCCTCGGTGGTTAGGGTTAGGGCAAGGGGACAGGGAGAGGTTATAATATAGATAAAACATTGACGGGAAACCGCGGCCGCCATCTTGACTACGGAGGTGCGCGTGTAATAGAGCCGCCCTGGTCAGGCAAGGCGTGAAATAGAGCCGCCGGTCCATGCGTCTGGAAGTGACGCCTCGGCGTGAGATCGGGTTGTACTGTGACATCACACATTTTTTTTTGCACATTTATACTACATAGGATCTCAGAATTCAATACACCTTCATATTCCCACCGGTGAAGTAGGTCTTTAAGCAGTGAGAAAGGAGATTCTGACCTGATGGTGACGTTGGTGCACTGGGCCAGCCTGCGTCCCGCACTCTTCAGTCCCGTGTAGATCTGTCCCATCTCGATCGCCCCCTCAAGACCCACCACCTCCAGCAGCTGGTCACTCAGGTCTGTGTGAGAGGGTTACACGTAGACACATTCAGTGAGATGGTAGATTCAAGATTCAAGATTGTTTATTGTCATATGCATATCAGTGTCATGCCCAGGGACACTTCGACACGTGGCGGGGAGACGGGAATCGAACCACCGACCCTCTGTAACCCAGTCCCAGTGGACGGCTGCCCTACACACCTAGCCATTAAACCGTTTACTTTTAAGTTGTAAATTTCCCATTTGTGCTACTAGAAAGCGGGGCAATTCAGATGTGACTTCACTCCCAGTTCCAACCTCTGACTTCCAATCTAAATGGAAAGCAGCAATATTCCATTATTTTTCCTCAAGCACACGGAAAAGCACATGAAGTTTTAACCCAGATTGGCATTTCTATCTCCATATGGTGCCAAATCACTGGCATCTTCAAATGTCAAAGACAAAAGAAAAGACAAAATGGCTGCTCTTGAAAGTTCAACACTTCAAATTGTAAATGCTTTTTCGCTTATGATTATATAGTATATGTTCCTACTGGCAATGCAAGGAAGGGAGAGACACAGCAGGCGAATAGGGCAAAATTATTATATATATTTTTTTTAAGATTATTTTTTGGCATTTTCAAGCTTTATTAGACGGTACAGAGTTGAAATGGGGAGACAGAGAGAGAGAAAGAGAGGGGGGATGACCTGCAGTAAAGGTCCACGGGTCGGATTCAAACCCGCGACCACTGCAACGAAGGCCGGAGGCAATATGGTACGCCCTCTATCCACTACGCCACCGGAGCGCCCCAACATTTTAAACTTGTACAATTGCATCTCTTTGAAAACCAAAAATTGGATAAAGCTAGAGATAAATTATTTATTTTATTATTACAATATATTAAAGTCCCAAGTTTTTCGTACTGAATAGGTTTGAATACAGACTTTTTTTTTTTATAAATAATTGTATGAATCAAAAAAGGTTTGAAATTTTTTTTTCATCATGTTTTTATGAGGACAAATTCTATCATTAATCAGACATTTTACAACATATGAACACATCCTTCTGTAATAACCTTCAGAATAGTGCTGAGAATGATTATGGAAAGTTTAGTTGATGTGAGTGCTTTAGAAGTTGAGATTTTTGGTTCGGAGTATTGAAAAAAAAAAAAATAATATTGAGATAATGGCCGTTAAAAGATGGTTGTATAGGAGAAAAAAAAATACACAACCAGACAAGGTTTAGTCAAATAAACCCCTTAAGGTACATTTTGGACCTTTTATTTCCACTAGTATGAAAGAACACATGCTATTGAAGAAAAATAGCCGCCCCCAAAAAATCTCAAAATTGACCACTGCTTGAAAAAAACAATATTTTTTCCTGCCTTTTCTCGCCTTAAGAGCTGTGTAGCAAAGTTAACTTCAGTCAAGCAGTAGAAACGAAAGTGTGTTTTTACGAGCGCTACCCGGGGAACCAGTCAGACCGTTCCCCCAGGGCTCTGGATCCCAAACGCAGCCCAGACAAGCTGCTACTGGTGTTGTGTCTGGAGCCCTTAGGCAGCACGTCTGTCTGTCTGTCTGTCTGTCTGTCTGTCTGTCTGTCTGTCTGTCTGTCTGTCTGTCTGTCTGTCTGTCTGTCTGTTTGTCTGTCTGTCTGTCTATCTGCGTGTGTGCATGTGCGTGTGTGTGTCTGTCAGTCTGTCTGTCTGTCTGTCTGTCTGTCTGTCTGTCTGTCTGTATGTCTGCCTGTCTGTCTGTCTGTCAGTCTGCACGCCTGCCTGTCTGTCTGTCTGTCTCTGTCTCTGTCTGTCTGTCTGTCTGTCTGACTGTTACAGTGTCAACACACCTAATCATTTTCCCAGCATTTGTCAAAGCTCGCTAGCCCTGTTGGTCTCGTTTCAAAAACCACGAAAGGGAAACCGTTTGTGTGCTTTTTGTTTTGGTCTAGACTAGAGGGTGAATATGTATTTGCAAAAAGTCTGATGCAACACAGAGCTAAGAGTTAAGACCCTGACAAGTTATTGACTGTTCAGAATTGGGATAATTTAAGGAAATAGGTATGAGAATATTTTGACAGTACAGTACAGACAGAGACCTTTTACATTTTTCTTATCCAATGCACTTTTTGTACAAGTATTGGAAAAATATTTTGTGATGTTAACAATAGATTATCAAATTGTCAACTCTTAATTAGGAATTTGTTTCTGGATTTATTTAGAAAATTGTATGTCTTCTCAATTACTCTAAGTGTGTTTAATGTGTTCCTATTACCATACTGTACAACTACATCAACATGAAATTGCAAAAATAAGGTCATTTTGCTTTGCTTTGTCCATATTATCATGATTTAATATTCTCCTTTTGCAAAATAGAATATCTTATAGAATATCTTCTTGTCTGGATATATGTACCGGAAGCTACAGATGAAATGTATTTTCGTATTGGTGTCATTCTGTATCATTCTTATGGCGCTTTTCCACCGCATGGTATCAGCTCGACTCGACTCAACTCGCATTTTTGGCTTTTCCACCGCAATTTCATGGTACCTGGTACTACGTAGCGGCTGCTTTTTTGGTATCGCCTCGCTCTAGGTTCCAAGCGAGCTGAGCTTGGAACCTAGAGGTGACGTCGGCAGACGGCCGGCCACTGATTGGCCAGAGACTATTGTCTGGCCAATTAGTGGCCAGAGACTACCGGCTTCATTCTGTTGTTTATTCTCCCCAACTCTCCGGGACTTTTGAGTGTATTTACGCCGCGTGCAGCCTTCTCTGGCTCTCTTTCATTTGATTTGCATCACAGATCTGAATTTATTTTCCATATATTCGCTAAGCTCACCCAGTGTTGGTTGTTGGGGAAGTTACTTATCATACGAGAGGAGACATGTAGGGCAGCTAGCAGCTAGGCTAATAGTAGCCAGCTGGGACAGACATGATAGCGAGCGATTACATTACAAGCCTCGGACTGAACTGATTACCTCAATAAAATATTCAGGCTGAGACACGGCTTGCATTTGAAAACACGTATCCTGAAACAAGCACTAAACAGTCAACTTTATCATGCCCGTGCTTACGTGCATAGGGATGTACGTGACGCATCCCTACAGCTGACTGTGTGGCAGTCACACATCGGGACAACAACCATCCCTTTTAATGGCCCGTAGCAATATTCTTCTACTTCTTTTAGCAAACAGATAAAAGGGGGGTATTTCTTAAACATTTTTCATCCGTGTTCTTGGCGGTTGGTTCAGTTAATAGTGCAACACTGCTCGCAATTTCTGCTCTGCTACTTTGCTCCGGAGTAGGCTTTCAGCCCCTTACGACGACCCCGCCCACGTTCAGCAGGTACTATTTGCGGTGGAAAACGACCCGTGCTGCTACCAAACCAAGTTGAGTCGAGTCGAGTTGAGTCGAGTCGAGCTACATTTGCGGTGGAAAAGCGCCATTAGAGGCTTGACACGTATGAATTAATCAATCAATCAATCACTTGAAAAACAGCAACTTGGTAACATAACATACAGTGTGGTTCACGTGTAGTCGGTGCTGGTTATCATGTGCAAAATGCCAGAGTGTGCCTGTCTGCCTGCCTGCCTGCCTGTCTGTCTGTCTGCCTGCCTGTCTGTCTGCCTGCCTGCCTGCCTGCCTGCCTGCCTGCCTGCCTGCCTGCCTGCCTGCCTGTCTGTCTGCCTGCCTGCTCACATGTCTGGCATTTAGAAAGAGCCACCATTCTGTGCCTAGCTTCAAAGATGATCAAGGTTTTTATACTGGAGTGTGTTTTGCTCCTGCTGAGTCACTGGCACCTCTTTAATATTTCAGATGTGGATTCAAAAGGAAAATGTCAGACCAGCGTATATAGCCACGAGGAACAAACATTTTAAAATGACTCACTGAGGCCGTAATTCAGTTGTGACAGTCAGTCGCCTTTTAAGAAGTAAATGCTCCAGGCAGAAGCATTAGTAGAGGAGTGCTCCAGAGGCAAATGAAATATGAAATGTTTAAATGATACCTTGATAGTATAGTGTTATGTATTAAGAGCAAGATTTAACTGGGAGCATGGAGAGTTGTTTTATATGGAAACAATGTAAAGACCACACCAAATGTTTAGTGTCACTCGTTTTACTATTTATAAGCATATGTTTGAGTAGAATGAACATTTTGGTTTTATAAAATAAACTACTGACAACATTTCTACCAAATTCCAATACATTTTTTTGTCATTAAGAGCATATTCAATAAGTTATGTAGAGATGAAGATTTAAGAAAAATCCAGACTGGTCTCTTAATTTCTTCTGGAGCTGTATATGTGGGTGTGAAAAAATCTGAAAAAATAATAATTTAGAAGTATTTTCAGTGAACTGTTACAGCAATTTTACAACACTATATGAGATTTTGTGGTCAACAGTTATGATGTTAATATTTTGATCAAGAAATATGGTGTTCTACATATTCTACATTCTTTTTAAAATAATTGTTCCACACATACACGTATACAATTACGGATATTGCATAATGTTTTAATTTATGAAGATTTAAAAGCTTTTATAAGATAAATTAATATATAAGAAAATTAAGCCAAAATTCTATTGAGTCTATAAAAAAACTCTATAATCGGCTAAGAATTATATTATTTTTTTTAAATACAAGTTCCAAGAAAGAACACTCAGGCGTCTACAAATCCGGCTCCCATGTTCAAATCCATTAACTACTGTATGCCATGCGCACGCGCACACACACACACACACACACACACACACACACACACACACACACACACACACACACACACACACACACACACACACACACACACACACACACACACACACACACACACACACTCATCTAATGCATACACCATATGCAGCTCTCTGTGTCTGCAAAGCTTTCCAGGAAATAATTATAATAGGATCGGGCCTCCATTAAGAGGAAAATTGACATTTGGAGACTTAGTGATGAAGACTGATGACACAATACACATATATACTGTATGACAGATGGGAATTAAAAGATATATAGTAAAGAAGGATGCAGTCTGTCAGTTTGCAGCGGTTGGGAAAAAATATGGAGATTGTGCCCGCGTTCCATATAGCATACTCTTTCTTTTTACTATTCTACATACAGACCTTTACTGCATGTCATCCCCCCTTTCTCTCACTCCCCATTTCATCTCTGTACTGTCTAATCAAGCTTGAAAATGCAAAAAAAAAGTACATAGTTTGTAAGCAAATCGGCTGTCGATGTGACATTACTACCACTTGAGTGGATTTTGGGTCACAGTGGCCCCCAAAAACTTTTTAAATATAGAAATCTTCACCCCAGAACCACATGTTATTCTGCCCAACATGACAAGATGCAATGAGAGAGATGGGGGCAAGATTAAAGCTCCATGGGGCCATAACAAATTACATTTCCATCATAATATGCACAAATATGATCGTAGTAAAAGTGAATTAAAGTGGTTAAATAACAATATTAGATGAGAATCATTGTGTTTTGAGTATTTTGGGATAAGTTAAAACATGGGTAAATTTTTTTTTTTTTTTTACCAATATCTTTATAGAAATACAAACTCAGACAGTGTAATGTTATGTGATACTTATTTAAACCAGTGACACTTAAGGTGTGTTTTAACTGCCTAACACATTAGTGAACAAGTATTGACATGCCCTATTTTAAGACTGAAAGAAGAAAGCACCATAAATCATTTTCCTGTTGTACTTTTTAAATATAGCAAAAATCCCCCTCCTTTTCTTTAGTTTTTTGCACACCCACTTTTTTTTTCTTTTACACCACTATAGGCCTATAACAGTACTTCCTCCACACACCCATATTTGGGCATGTGGTGTGTTTGGTGCCCGTGTCCCGTTGTGTGCGCGCCTGATGGCACCTCAGTGTTTGATTCCCCGCCTCATCAGATCTCAGGCAAGCGGCACAGTTACTTTCTCAGTGAGGTGGGAGCTAAGAATAGCCTAGAACAGCCTCTTACATAAGGCAAGCCTCAGCCCCGGTGCATTGTGGGTCGGGATGGCATTGCATTTGCCAAGCAGCGGGCAATCGTTACTGCTGCTGTGCTGCACTGTTTTTTTTTTCTCCTCTGTTATTCTCTACTGTGTGTGAAGGCATTTGTGAATTTATACATTACTCTAAATACATTTGTATTGTGAGTCATTGGAATATTTCTTAAGACATTCTTAAATAATTCTTAAATGTCTTCTAAGTGTTAAAATTTATATTTAATATTCTGAGTTATTCAAAATATATTAGATTGAGTAATAGTGTTCAAATATAAGCAACAGCAAAAACTCTTGCTATCTTTATTGTATCTCAATGTAGCACTTGTGTTAAGTGAAACAGATCTACATTTTTATTAATACTGATGTATTCATTATACTGCATGATTCTTGCTATTTTTGGGTGGTTTTTGGCATGATTAAATGCACATAAGTCAATTTCTATAAAAAACGGTTAGCCAAATACAATTTTATATAATGTAACATATTCTAAAGGATTAATCTGAAAATTACTGGTATCTTTACAAAGCCCTTAACTGGTGTGGAATAGAAAAATAATTTTATATACTTAAATTCATATTTTAAAACAGCCAGTCTTTAGCTAACGTAATTGAATGACTAAATAGGGCAATTCTTAGGGACTATTTTCAGCTGCGGACTAATACACTTTCTTGTGGGAGAGTGTTCACCACACAAAGAGAGTGTGCGTGGGATCAAATAAAAATAAACTGAACTGTGAAATGTCACTCAACGACAAAAGGAGGTCTGTGGCAAAGAGGAGTAAGCTGTTAACACCTATATATGGCCACACACACACACACACACACACACACACACACACACACACACACACACACACACACACACACACACACACACACACACACACACACACACACACACACACACACACACACACACACACACACACACACACACACACAGACACACACACACACACACACACACACACACACACACACACTTTCTTCTTAGCAGGCTCCTTTTATTGCTGGTTTTGGTCTACTTATTGGCATTAAAATATTAATTCTCACGGGAAAACAAAAATCTAGATGTTGGATAAAGCCTATGTTAAAATCTTTATTTCATTTTTATAACATATAAGTGTCAAAGTGTTTATAGAACAGATAATGGACACAGCCTTCTTTCACTTATGATGGATTTTTAACATTGTTTCAATACAAAACAAAACAAAACAAATAAACTAAAAATCTCCACCCAAGAAATGTTACATTGTGCATTGGCTTGAGGTGTCTTGAGGCTATAATTATAACCCAGGCATATTTGTATATATCCTGCCCTCCACCCACTCTGTGCCCCGCCTGTTATTGTCTAAGGGTGGCCGTTAGAGTCATGGCATATGGTCAAGAGGACCCGCCCTGACCTGGCCTGTCCCCCCATAGAGGTAGAGGTGCAGGGGTAGAGCACTTGGCCCTTTGACAGAGAACACTATGTCACCATGATTCAAGACAGAAATACACCACATGTCACTGCATCCCGGCATGGGCTGGAAAAATACCCATATGCTGGTATTTTACAGGGACATTTCTAGGAATGTTTTAAAGGTACAGTGTGTAATAAAGGTGTATTTTGGTGTCAACTAGTGGTGAGATTCTAGATTGCAACGCTCCCTTGCTAACTATTACTGTTCGGGAAATTTACAGAAGCTACGGTGGCCTTCAAGGTCAAGAAGCTAGCTACTAAAGATGGCATCATCCACAACTGCTTCAAGTCTTTCCATAATATCAAGTGATGAGGTGAAGATGTATTTAGTTATTTATTCTATAGTACTTTTGTTAATTCTGTGCAACTGTAGAAACATGGCGGCCTCCGTGGACTGCTCCCCGCTCCTATGTAGAGATAAAACGCTCATTCCAAGGTGATAATGATACCAATCATACACTAATAAAAACACACTTATGGATATTATATTCAATTTCCACCAAGTCTGTTCTGAAAAATACCGATTCCCTTTACACACTGCACCTTTAAGGCCTTTCTTTTCAAATGAATCACCCTCTTTTCATGCGATTAATTTGGATGTTCTGAATAATTAATAACCTGGTTTCCAGTCAATGCCAGCTTCCAAATAAAATGGTGGAATTTCTTTTTTAGAACCTTTATAAACTATCTTTTTGCACTACATTTTAATATTGTCAGGCAAGTCATTTGGTAATTAGATTAAAAATTATAAAAATTTTCGTGCCCCTATATTCCCATCCTGTCTGACTTGTATATTGCATATTTTTCACGTTTCATTCTGGGCATTCAGTCTGTGGAAAACAAAGGAAGACTTTCATTGTATGTGACTGAGAACAGGTTTCTTATTGTGCATATATGACAAAACACACTTTGAATCTTGGAACTTGAATTTGCAAAAGCCTCTGTCCCGAAAAATTCACTTGTCGTGAGAATTTTCCCCCTCATGGGAGTAAAACAATCATGGGAAAGAAGACATCAAAATTAAAGGTCCTGCTTGTCTTTCCAATGGAGTTTAAGAAATGTCATATCTTTCCTTTCCCATCGCGTTCTAGAGTGATTTGGCCTCTTGAAGGATCATGTGTCATGTGTCATTCATTAACTTTGACTGTAACTCAATCAGTGTAAGGTCGTACACTCTCCCACCATCCACACACACACACACACACACACACACACACAGATATGCAGACACGCACACGCGCACATGCACCCACACACACTTGCAGACACACTTGCAGACACACGCAGATGCACCCACACACACGCACAGACACACACACTTGCAGACACACGCAGATGCACGCACGCACACACACACACGCAGACGCACACACACACACACACACACACACACACACACACACACACACACACACACACACACACACACACACACACACACACACACACACACACACACACACACACACACACACACACACACACACACACACACACACACACACACACACACACACACACACACACACACACACAACCCAGATCCATTCATTCAAATGAACTATTTCGAGCTACACGGAGCTAGCTAGTCGGCGGGGGCGATTCAGAGTAATTATAGTCTTCTGTTTGTGTCGTGTGAGAACAAAACAATATGCGATGGCTGGATGCTGATAGGTCTAAATATAGCTTCCGACATGGTGTGTCACAGCCTGGCAGTTAGCGAGGGAGGGAGAGCAAGCAGGGGTTTGTAGACCTTGGGAAGCAGGGAAAGGAGAAGTGTGTGTGTGTGTGTGTGTGTGTGTGTGTGTGTGTGTGTGTGTGTGTGTGTGTGTGTGTGTTGTATAGTAATCTTTGTGAGGACCAGCTACAGCTTTTAACATTTCGGAGTGAGGACATTTTTGGAAAGTGAAGACATTTTGCCCGGTCCTCACTTCTTTAAAGGGCTGTTTGAGGGTTAACACTTTAACACTAGGTTTTAAGGTTCAGGTATGAATTAGGTTTATGTTAGGGATAGGATAAGGGGCTTGGGAATGCATTATGTCAATAACGTCAAAAAGAAGTACAAGAAGGTGTGTGTGTGATTGAGTGTGTGTGTGTGGATGTGTGTGTGTGTGTGTGTGAGATTGAGTGTGTGTGTGTGTGTGTGTGTGTGTGTGTGTGTGTGTGTGTGTGTGTGTGTGTGTGTGTGTTTGTGTGTGTGTGTGTGTGTGTGTGTGTGTCGTGGAAGACAGTGGGACAAGAAGGGAAAGAAAACAAATGAGTCATGACGCACCGGGAACATACCTGAAATAGCACGATTCTAAAAAAAAAATTAAAGGTTGTTTAAAAACTGTCATCAATTACTTAGAACTCGTTAAAAAAGGCACTTACATAACTCTATTGATGACTCGCTAGAAGGTGTGTGTGTGTGCGTGTGTGTGTGTGTGTGTGTGTGTGTGTGTGTGTGTGTGTGTGTGTGTGTGTGCGTGTGGTGTGTGTGTGTAATAAATCAGTCAAAAGGTGTTTTTTTAGTAAAGTTATACTTCAGCCCCAGGGTGTAGGAAACATTTGCACTTTCAGTAATTCGGTAATTACTTTACAGTAACTAATCCCGGCAATTTGACAAGTCTGGGCTCGGCCTGTTTGATGGAGGTGTTGATATGTTTTTCAGGCTAAAGAATTAATGTGTTAACTTGGCATAGGCACTGGAACATGGAAGCAAGACTTGATTTGTTTCTTTCAAGCTATTTTGCAAGACACCAGTTTTCCAGAAGTTCACCCACCCTTCAACAACAACAAAAAAAATGGCTGACACCTACATGTGAGCCGAAGAGACAACATGTAAAACAAATCTGGTTTAGAGTTATTGATATACCTTATTTTCCATCTTTCCTCTCGTTCTACCTCTGAACCAAAGCTAACACTTCTACAGTCAAGTTTTCCCCACTGAAAACAGATAGGGGAGAAAGGGGTAATCTGAGCCACGTTAGGGGAGAACGGGGTAATCTGAGCCACTTTTTACATTTGCTCCCCTCTAAGCGAGCTAAAATGATTTATCACTCAAATTTACACATTTCCCATTAATTCAGGATGTTTCCTAGAAACGGGCATTAGCAGATTTTTTTCAAGACAAAGGGCAGTGAAAATGTGATTGTTTTAAAAAAAAGTTGTCATGTGGCTCACTTTACCCCAGCTGTGGGGTAAAATGAGACAGACCAGAAAAATCAAGGGGGTAAAGTGAACCAGCTGGGGGTAAACTGATCCACTTACTTGTTCCACTCTGAAACTACCATAACAACACATATTGTAACAGAAAGCTAGCCACACATTCCAGAACTAATGTCGGACTAGTAAAATAATGATAGGGTTTGGTCAATTAAGTAAAGCAGATTTTCTAAACACTTGAAAGTAACTCTGAACAAAATCAAATACAACATATTATAATTCAAAATGTTTTAATAAGATTCAAATGAAAGATAGAACCAGTTAGATTAGACCACAGTATGGGAGTCAGAACACAGGACCCTTAGAGCCAGCTTGTGTCTGGGGGTCAAAGCATAGGAAAATCAGAACCAGCGAGAACAGCCTGGGACTCAGAACACAGGAGAAGACCCAACTGGATTATAACATCAGCCTGTCATAATCTACAACTAGGCCTACTCTACATTCCAGCCCTGAAGGTTACAGGGAAAGATGAGAAGGTGCTCTTTCCGTGTGGTTGCCCCAGGTCGTCTTCCTGGTGTATTTCCATGGCATGATGGCTTTTCTACAATGTGTATGACATTAAAATAAAACATATGTTATGTAATATTACATTAAAATATGTTTAAGACTAAACTAAACTTGTGCCTCATGGTGGGGGAAAGTGAGACAGTGGCTCACTTTCCCCCACAGCATTTGGCTCACTTTCCCCCACCACCACAATTTGAGAAAAAACTACCTCTCTTAGTATTTCAGGCTAATCTTTAGCTAATATCATCACATGGTTTTTATATGTTGGTAGTTTATCAACACATATGATATAAGTTTTTCTACGTGAATACATTTGCTTTGGCACAACAGTTGATTAAGTTGACAGCAAGAAAATTTACTTTTACATGCAAAATACCTATTTTGGTGAAAAAAACATGCTTACCACAGCACCATGAGGTCCTCTCTTTCAGGGCCATGGGGAAATGAGAGAGGCTTGAAAACATATATCTCACATGACCACAAATGTTTTCCGTTGCCTAGATACAGGGGGTGGCTCACATTACCCGATGCCTCAGATTCCCCCGTTCTCCCCTATATAAATGGTTGTTAGTTGTTGGTCTTGGTTGGCTCAATTCAAACTCATTGTTACTGCAATATAAATGTATTAACTTCGATCAACTTAACATGTTTGCTTACAATTAACCTAAAACAATGTTCGTGGCACCTCAAGTCAATTTCTACATGTTTGGAGTGCAGCACTGTACATAGAGCACATACAATATTCCCATCATTCAATAGCTATTCAATGATAACCTTTAAGGCCAGGACACACCAGCCCGAAAATCGCCGTCGTAGAGTCGATAGGGGGTCGGGAGACGAATCTGTTTGGTGTGTGCCGTAACGTCGGCCGACGTAGAGGTCGTCGGGCTTGTTTTGAGCCTGTCGCCGCCGATTGAACATGTTCAATCGGCGGCGACAGGCTGGCCGACCGTCTTTCATTTGGAGCAATTTGATTGGTGGAGGGCTAGCGAATCAGTGAAGCCCGGAAGTGAGGCGGGTAGCACAAACAGCTAACAACAGCTAGCCATCGATTTAATGTGTTTGTTCGTTTCGTTTTGAGAGTACTCACATGCATCAACCCTTGTTGACTGCTCGACACCATGCTCGACACTCTCTGCTAAAAATTGTGCTCTTATGGTCCATAAATATAAATACGTATTTCTATCTAATGTTTATGCTCTAGAGAGCTGTCCCATCATTTCCGGCTTTCTTATTTTTTCGGGCCACAATACAGATTAGCGCCGCCTGCTGTTATGGAGACATTACGTCCCGCGCAAGCAACAGAGCGTACGGAAAGTCAGCAGTCAGTTTGGTGTGTTCTCTGGCCGCGACGGGAAGCCTGGAGCTTCCTGAAACGGCCGACCCCATTTTTTGCGTAGTCGGAACAAGTAGAAACAAGTCGGACTGGTGTGTCCTGGCCTTTAGGGGTGGGTGTGTGTGTGTGTGTGTGTGTGTGTGTGTGTGTGTGTGTGTGTGTGTGTGTGTGTGTCTGTGTGTCTGTCTGTGTGTCTGTCCGTCCACTGTCTGCTATACGTCCCTGTTATTTATGGTCATCCTTTCAAGCTCAAATCGACAACAGGAAGTCGAGGAAATCTGACCCAGGAGCAGGGAGGAAATAAACAAGGGAGGGGGAGAGAGGGAGAGGGAGAGGGAGGGGGAGAGATGGAGAGAGAAGGAGAGGGAGGGGAGGGAGGGAGAGAGAGGGGGAGAGATGGAGAGGGAGGGAGGGGGAGATGGAGAGGGAGGGAGGGAGAGAGAAGGAGAGGGAGGGGAGGGAGGAAGAGAGAGGGGGAGAGAGGGAGAGATGGAGAGAGAAGGAGAGGGAGGGGGAGAGTGGGAGAGGGAGAGGGAGGGGGAGAGATGGAGAGAGAAGGAGAGGGAGGGGAGGGAGGGAGAGAGAGGGGGAGAGATGGAGAGAGAAGGGGAGGGAGGAAGAGAGAGGGGGAGATGGAGATGGAGAGGGAGGGAGGGAGAGAGAGGGGAGGGAGGGAGGGATGGAGAGGGAGGGGGAGAGAGGGAGAGGAAGGGGAGGGAGAGAGAGGGGGAGGGAGGGAGGGGGAGAGAGATAACAGCTGAGGAGGAGCAAACAGCGGGGATGGGACGGGATGTGGTGGGCCTTCGAAGAACACATTATAATAGAACTCATACTTTGATGCATTTGTTGAGCTCATTGAGGTTCTAACTGTCATTTTCTGTGAGTTGTTGACATTTAATTGTTGTTTATTGTGGTAGTTTTGTTGTTTTTTGCAGTTATTTGTCGTGTTTTTGTCGCTTTCCTGTCACTTTTTTGTAACAACTCTATCCGTATTATATACAATATATTAGAACACTTACTTCTGTTGCATTTATTTAGCTTCTTAGACTATTTTATGTAGTTTATTTGTATTTTTATTGTGTCGCATGTTTGTTGTTTTTTAGTTGTTTTTTATGGTTATTTATTGTAGTTTGTATTGTTTTTTTGTCGCTTTTTTAACAATTCTATCCGTATTATATACAGTGTTGGATGTTAGAACACATTATATAAGATAACACATATCAAAACAGCTAAGGGGGAAACAAACAGCGGTGATGGAACGGGATGGGTGTACTTGAATCCTCTTCCTGTTAGCAGCTTCTCACACACACACACACACACACACACACACACACACACACACACACACACACACACACACACACACACACACACACACACACACACACACACACACACACACACACACACACACACACACACACACACACACACACACACACACACACACACACACACACACACTGTGTTTTCCTCTGAACACTATCCATCTTCACCTAGCCGACATGTATGGACATTTGACCCCACTTATTTTACACATCCAGACAGGTTGACTTCTGTTTGCCCTGAGTCAAGACACTGCAAGTGAATAGGGTCGACATTTTGAACTTATAGATATCACCATGAAGTCTCCCAGTTGATTGATAAAAAAAAAATAAAAAAAAAAATAAAAAAAATAAAAAAAAATAAAAATCATGATTTTGGACGACACTTAACTTCCAAATCCAGCTTTACATCCATGGCTAAATTTACACCTTGAGATCAGAACACTATATGTGATCTAAAGAGTTCAGTTGGGCAATACACTGCCCCACCTATGTTCAAAATGTATTGGCCAATGCACAAATGTGTTTTTATAAGATATAAGATAATTTATTGGCATTTTTTGCTTTATTAGACAGTTTGGAGAGACAGAGATGAAATGGGGCAGAGAGGGGAATGACATGCAGAGAACGACCACGGGCTGGATTCTAACCCGTGGTCTGCTGTGAAGAGGACTGAGCCTCTATAGGGGGAGGGGGATGCTTGAATGTCTTTTAAAAGGTTTTTTTGTACAACAGCAAAATTCAAAGAGATCCCCGGATGTCTTTTACTTGCTTGATATTGCAGCGAGGCGGACCTTCTTGCATTAGACTGAGTCTGACTTGCATCATATCTTCTGTAAATGCGTAACCGACCTGAGAATGAATCTCTGTTTTTTTGTTCTTTTCTCAAATGGAATTTAAAGTGATAATGAAAATAAAAAAAAGCCTTTCTCTCAGACACACAGTTGAGAGATGATGGAATCGTGCAAGTATCGAGGGCAGCGAAAACTGAGGCAACGAGCTGAAAACTTTTAGATCTTGAGACAAATCATTTGCTCTTATCTGAAGACTTTGGCCGAATCTAGAATCTCTTTTTGGGCACTAACACACGCACACGCGCACACACACACACACACACACACACGCACACACACACACACACACACACACACACTGTACAAAATGCCGTTTTAGGGAGTCGGATCGGTACTTTTCTCCATTTTAATGACTATTGTTTAAATTCGGTAGTGCATGCAATGTTTAAAATTTCAATGAAACACGAATGACTGCTCTCCAATTATACATTATAATACTCTGTCTGTCTGTCTCTGTGTCTGTCTGTCTCTGTCTGTTTGTCTGTCTGTCTGCCTGCCTGCCTGTCTGTGTGTCTCTCTTTCTCTCTGTCTCTCTTTCTCTCTGTGTGTCTGTCTGCACACATGACACTAACCAGAGCACAGAAACACAGTGACTCACTCAGAGAGGACTCAAAAAGTTTCATGTCTGAAGTCAGAAGAGCCCGGGGTGTCTTTGGCTCACTCTGGGTAACCCGGCCTGATTGCATTATCCAAACGCAAATGGATTTAAAAGCTTTAAGTTTATTGCGCCAGAGAAAGAAACTGCCACGGACAATTAGCCGTATGATAAACATGCAGTCACGCATACAAAGGCTTGACGGAGGCACAGCAGCACACACAGACAGACACTGACGTACACACACACACACACACACACACAAAGACAAAGACACACACACACACACACACACACACACACACACACACACACACAGACAGACACAGACGCAAAAAGACACAGACAGACAGACAGACAGACAGACAGACAGACAGACAGACAGACAGACACACAGACAGACAGACAG
>NC_137216.1:28121838-28124338 GCF_949987685.1 Ammodytes marinus
GGTTTTATAATATAAACTACTGACAACATTTCTACCAAATTCCAATACATTCTTTGTCATTAAAGAGCATTTTCAATTAAGTTATGTAGAGATGAAGATTTGAGAAAAATCCAGACTGGTCTCTCCATTTTTTCCAGAGCTGTGTGTTTGGGGCGACTGTGGCTCAGTTGGTAGAGTGGGTCGGCTGATGATCAAAGGGTTGGAGGTTCGATCCCCGCCCTGCCACCTGTGTCACAGTTGTTGTGTCCTTGGGCAAGACACTTAACCCACCTTGCCTTGTGTGAATGTCGATAGTTAGCCTGCTATCGGTGTATGAATGTGTGTGTGAATGGTAACGTGGGAAAGGAAAACAGGTCTCCCTTGCAAAAGAGTCTTCGGTCTCAATGGGATTTACCTGTATAAATAAAGGTTAAAAAAAAAAAAAAAAAAAAAAAAATTGTTGAAAGGTTAACATAATCATCTTAGCCCACATACAGTATATTGTGTGAAACCACATTGCTTCCGTTTCTCTGCTGTCACTGAAATATTTGTCACTTAGCAGCGTGGGCCCCTCCACTAATCCACCACCACCAGCAGCAGTGTCAAGGCTCAAGGCCCCTCTAAAGCACCCTGGGGGGGTCGGGGGGGGGGCTCGGATTGGCTGCTTTTTATAGGCTGCATTCCTATAAATCAATATTTAGGGTCAATTAGATTGATTCAATCAAATAAAGCGTCTGCAGCTTCACAGTATTGCTTTTCCTGATTGAACTGAAGTAAAAAAAAAAAAGCTTTAGCTATAGTGAATAAGCTTTTTAACTACTAATTATGGATAAAATAAAATTAGATAAAATAAACAACAAATTAAATAGGTTCACCCTTGGGGTTAAATCTGCAATTTCTATAATAAGTATATGTTTTCATTTGAAACAATATAAAAAAGTATCTGTAACATTCCTTAAAAAACGAAAAAATCTGTTGTTACTTATTTTCTCTGAATACATTCATTCCATAACTAATATTGTATTGAGAATAAATAAGTTCATATTTTGCTCTGATGGTTATTTTTTTCAGTAGTTTATTAACTGGGTATTGTCCATGTATCTTAAATATGTTGGTAGTATGAGGGTTAAATATACAGTAAAATCAAGCCAATGCTAATATCTAAGCTAACATACACCAACATCCAATATCACATCTGCAGTGAATGAGTGGCTGTAAAACTTTCCGTGCTTGTTGAACCCACTTGAAAACTGACTAGATTAATTTCACCCTGATGCATTAGCTGGACACAAGCCAAGTGGGCAGCTAAACAACAGACAGCCATAAAAAATAAAGTTGGCCAGACGTCCGTCCGCATTGTGTGGTATTAACAGATATAAAGTAAACCCCCCATTTGGCACTCTTGGCCCTACGCTGTGTCTACGATTCATCGCATCATTCAAACACACACAGAGAATGTCAACAGTCAGTGAGTCAGCAATTACTGTTGATTTGTGCTGACTCAAAGCAGCCCCATAAAAATACTGGACTTTACCGATCGCCCACACCATGCAGGCAAAAATACAGAGGAAGCATCAAATAGTGTGTGTGTGTGTGTGTGTGTGTGTGTGTGTGTGTGTGTGTGTGTGTGTGTGTGCGTGTGTGTTTGTGTGTGTGCGCGTAAAACTACGTAACACTTGTGGGATATGACGCATACTATAGTCCCAACACAATTGTCTTTAAAATCCCTTCCTCACTACGTCTGTGTTTGTGATGCATAAAAGTTAAATAGATATCATACTTAACATAGGCTATACAGTGTTATGGTAATAGGCCTACATGCCATTAACGTTAGTAAAACAACCTATAACTACTTTATTAAGCTCATGTAACTGTCTGTAAGTGCTTGACAAACTTGTATACACTTGCATGAGTTTAATGTAACACCGTAAGTGTACTATTAGGAGCTAGTAGGTGTTGCCCGCAAGTTACATTTTAACTTGAATGTAATTATTAAAATGTGTGACAAGGCTGCTGCTAACCGACCTAAATATTTATATCTGTTAATAAGTGTCTGGTAATGGACAAGTCTGGGAAATGTTTGTACTAAGTCTGGACCAATAATAAAGTCATTGAGGCTGATTTACTTTAAAGGTGCTACGAGGAACTTTTTAATATTTCTGAAACAGTCTCATTTTTCCTCTGATGATCATAAATGACACGTAAAAAAAAATATATATATATACACACCATGTTGTACAACAATTCTCATTAGTTGCCCCCTAAAAGTTCCATGCCTGTGCCCACCACCTGACTAACCATATGAATTCATGCTACCTGCACACAGCTGTGGAAATCATACGTCAGCCTCTTCCAAAGTGGATGATTGACAAAATATCTTTTGCAAATTGGCTTCGCGACTGAAACGATTGTACGTACGCATGATACTTTCTAATAGGCAAAAATACAAGAGCTGTTCTGAGTCAGAGGTAAAAATATACAAATATGTCTTTTAAAAAAAACACCCACGGGAAAAATAATT
>NC_137216.1:28129338-28134338 GCF_949987685.1 Ammodytes marinus
GAGTTCCGAATTTATTTTTTTGAATTTTAATCTTTATTTTTAACTATTTATTGCTCTGATGTCTTTTAAAATATCACACCAATAATTTGATCACTTTTTTTTTGTTTAGTTTTTTAAGAAGCGATTACATAATGAGAAAGAGTGAATACGTTATTATATGATGGTTTTATTTTATTTTTTCAAAGGTGTGTTAAACATGTTGGTAAAATGATGTATAAGGACATCAAACAGCCTCAAACGTGCAACCTAAACTCTTGCACAGACTTCTTAATCCATTGCTGTGCTCGTTCACATGCTTTTCTCCTCCACTAATTGTCTCTGTGTCCCCCTTGTTCTCTCTGTTTGCACCTTAATGCCTCCCCAGAAACCTCCTGCCGCGGGCCAAATCATGGGGATTATCAACATATTTGAGATCACAATTAGTAGCGAGTTGCCGTTCTCAAACCCGGCGAGCTGCCTCACCTCATTAAGCCCCGTCCACTTGAGACGCGCTGGTAAAAAAATGCAATTAACTCATGTTTTTCTTCACCCATCCGTCTCTTATGGACACGAGTGCGTGCACACACACACACACACACACACACACACACACACACACACACACACACACACACACACACACACACACACACACACACACACACACACACACACACACACACACACACACACACACACACACACACACACACACACACACACACGAGTGCAACAGGGAGACAAAACTACTTTCCTTTAAGCCGTTTTACTCTGTTATTCCCAGGTTTCTAAACTGAACATGGGGAGATATGCCCAAAACAAAAAGCTTCTTAAATACTTAAAATAATAGAAGGTGGGTATTTTTTTAATTCTAATTATCATGAGGAAGATTTTTTTTTTTAAGTCTTAAGATTATTTTGCCAGGCTGAGTGTACATAGCCCTGGGACTTAGACAGGTGAGGAGAGGGTTTATTGTTTTGACGGTATACGTGTGCCTGGATGAACACACACAAAAAAAACATATTCCTCGAAAAACCAAAGTACTTATTAGGCACACAGCTCTGGACAAAAATGAAGAGACCAGTCTGGGTTTTTCTTCAATCTTCATCTCTACATAACTTATTGAAAAAGCTCTTTAATGACAAAAAAATTTATTGGAATTTGGTAGAAATGTTGTCATTATAAAACCAAAATGTTCATTCTACTCAAACATATGCCTATACATAGTCAAACGAGAGACACTGAACATTTGGAGTGGTCTTTTTTTCCAGAGCTGTATTCTCACTTTCAAACACTCAGACCCAAAACTCAGAACATTTACAGTTGTGCACTATGGAATGGAAATCAGTTTTCAGTTTTTCTTTTATATACTATCTATGGTTTTCACCAGGCAGCAACTTCAGACTACAATTGACTAAAAAGAGAATTTACAAGAACTGTTCTATTCCCACCGCAATATACACTTTTAACAAGGACACACACACACACACACACACACACACACACACACACACACACACACACACACACACAAAGTAGACCCTTCTTTTTAATGCAGCTTTGCTTCACAAACACACTTTACCGTTGTATTGACCTGTATGTCTTATTTTCCTTTCAGTAGCCTATAAATAAAAGCCTGTGACATCAAGGTGATTTGTTATTATCGCAGAGGACGTCTGTGACAATCTTTTATAGACCTTTGATGCTTAATAGAGAAACAACTGTGGTTAACTATGGTTAGTTCGGGGCGCTCTGGTGGCGTAGTGGATAGAGCGCGTACCATATTGGCTCTGGCCTTGGTTGCAGTGGTCGCGGGTTCAAATCCGGCCCGTGGACCTTTACTGCAGGTCATCCCCCCTCTCTCTGTCTCTCCCCATGTCAACTCTGTACTGTCTAATAAAGCTTGGAAATGCCAACAAAAAAAGATCTTAAAAAAAAAAAACTATGCTTAGTTACTGCCCTACAATGTCAAGGAGAATGCAGAGACTTGGTGTGGAATCACATTTGGTGTAGAGACTGTCACTATACGAAGGTGGAATGTTGTTATGAAAACACTATTTAAGTGATTCTGCAAAGCTCGGGGGCCCCAAAACTATGTTGCTGTAAACTGTATCTAGCTGAATCGCCAACACACACACACTCACCTAAACCCACACACACACACACACACACACAGACACTCACGCCCCCCCACACACACACACACACCTCTCCCTACAGATAAGCATCTCCCTTAATCCCCAATGTGAGCACTGACCTCACTACATCTTTACAGCCCCTCCTCCTTCTCTTTCACACATACTGAAAAATCAGGACAACACAAACTCATATATAAGTCATAGAGGGTAAGTTTTGACACACATTTTCATGTGGTATGACCCCCTAAACACACACACACACACACACACACACACACACACACACACACACACACACACACACACACACACACACACACACACACACACACACACACACACACACACACACACACACACACACACACACACACACACACACACTCTCTCTCTCTTAACTCTCCTCCCCTGTTTCCTGCTGTTTCTTCAATTAAAGGTACAATGCGTCATATAGGTGTATTTGTGCGTCATCACAGTGGCCTTCAAGGACAAGAAGCTATAGTTACTAAAGATGGCATCATCCACCACTGCCTCAAGTCTTTCCACAATATCAAGTGATGAGGTGAAGATGTATTTAGTTATTTATTCTATAGTACTTCTTCTTCTTCTTGGTCTTCCAACAGGTGCATTTCCCCAGGACGCCCACTATATATAAAAACATGTAAGGCCGTTACGTTCGTCCGTTGTTGATTTTTATTTTTTATTTTTATTTTATATCTTGGCACTTTGTGTCTCCTCAGGCTTGTGTACATACTGTTGTGTTTTGTCTCCATTGTTGTCTTATATTGTCGTGTGTTTTAACCACTACCTCATCTGCTGTAACAAATTTGCCCTCTTGGGACATTTAATAAAAACCTTGAACCCTTCTGTGCTACTGTAGAAACATGGCGGTGCACCATGCTCCTATGTAGCTATGAAAGGCTCATTCTAAGGTTATTAAGAAAACAACACGTTTTATTTTCAAGCGATCATACACTAATTAAGACTAACTAAACTAACTAAAGTTAATAGGGTCACTCTAGTGTTTAAAGGTGCAGTGTGTAATATGACATCATCAAGACAGTTCTACAAAGTTCTAGAATGCAGCGCTCCCTGGGTAACACCAACCCTTTCGAATAATAACAGAAGCTACAGTGGCCTTCAAGGACAAGAACAATTCTAAATTTTAAACAATGCACCTGATGACATTCCAACTATGACACTTTCAAGATGGCGGCACTAGGCCTTGGTCCAAAATATGCAGAAATAAGGACATTTATGAGACCCTTTCTAAGGGAAAAAATAATAATTCAAAACCTTTTCTTCAGCTATTATGCACTAAATTAAATGTACTTATGGATATTATAATTACTTTCTACAAAATCTGCTAGGAAATAAAACCCAAAATTCTACAAACTGCAGGTTTAAAGAAAAACTAATGATAATATTGATTTGTTTGGATAAATCAAAAGAAGAGATTATCTATAGCAGTAAACATGATTGTTTGTCCGGCCACCGTGACGATTAAGTTAATCCTCTGACCTGATCAACAGATTACCTTAAGGGGGTAAAGACACAACACAGTGTGCAATGTTTTGGCAGCAAGGTCAGAAAGGTGCCGATGTCTGATCTCTGTTAAGCCAATCAGCTGATAGGAGAGTCCGTGACCCATCCTCCGCCTCCACAAAGCAGCTTATGCACAGAGCTAATGGAGATGACTAAATTTACACAAACTTTACCTGGAAAAAAAGTTCTGCGTATTCTTTTCGTCAATGTCTATTTCATTATTCCTGGCTGATAATAGGCCTTTTTGAGTTAGACTGAGGATGCACTGACTCTTGCCCCAGTTGATCCGTATAATGCTTAAAGCAATACTTACCCCATACGAAACCAGCGTTCTATCAAATCACTATTATAATATAATGAATGAGATTTGTCTTTCCTCAGTCTTCCCTCAGTCTTTCCCTTGGCCCAGCTGTCCTGATAATCGTAACCCTACATTTTACCATGTGTGATGTCACACATGGTAAAATGTAGGGTTAGACAGTGAGACCATAAAACACTCTTTCTGCCTTTTCTCAGGCTAGGATGAACCGATTTCTAAAATCTTTGCACATTTATTACTACATAGGATCTCAGAGTTCAATACACCTTCATATTTCCACCGGTGAAGTAGGTCTTTAAGCATGATTGTGCCCCCTCCCTCCTCCCCTGCTAGCACTGCTCCTTAAGATCTGGGCCTAGGCACCATTGCTTAGGTCATCACGTTGTAATACGACACATACACTGATTGATGTGATCACAATGCATCTTGGGCACGGTACAAATGCCTAGTGTGAATGGGCCCTCAGACCAAAAACCTCAAAATGCTGTCAAAATTAACACTGTTTCAACACTACCAAAATCCAACTCATTTGTGTCTCCCCCACTTTGGATGAGACACACACGCACACGCACACACACACACACACACACACACACACACACACACACACACACACACACACACACACACACACACACACACACACACACACACACACACACACACACACACACACACACACACACACACACACACACACACACACAGAGATAAAGACAGCATTGTCCTAGCTGTGAGAAGTCATTAGCACCAGGTCTGCGGGCTCCTGCGGGTCTGGGCTGCTGGGACCATCGGGTGATAGTCTGAGGTGTCAAGAGTCACACGTCCCCTACGGCGCAACAACAGGCCCCGCATGGGAAGGTGACACTGGGGGGTTGTGTGTGTGTTTGTGTGTGTGTGTGTGTGTGTGTGTGTGCGTGCGTACTTGTACAGGCATCTTTGTGAGGACCAGTTTTAGCTTATAATCATCGGAGTGAGGACGTTTTGTAAAAGAGAGGACATTTTGGCCGGTTCACACT
>NC_137216.1:28139338-28149338 GCF_949987685.1 Ammodytes marinus
ATCCAAGGCTAAGGCAAAAAACAATGTTACACTTCATTTAAATTCACTACCAATCAGTTACATAACAAAAATGGAATTAAAGTCAATTTACACACTTCGTCATGGGACTTATATTTAGGTTGGAATGTTTGATTTAAATGTATTGACAAAACAATTGATATATTCATCAGACCAGTTTAACAGAAGATTAACCAGTGACTAAAATAATCATTATTTTGATAGCAGGTTGACATGATTGCATGGTGCTGGATTTAGTAACTACCACAGTAAGAGTTGTCATGTCTTCTGTAATTCAGTTTAAAGTTAAAGGTGCAGTGTGTAATATGACATCATCAAGAAAGTTCTACAAAGTTCTAGAATGCAACACTCCCTGGGTAACCCCAACCCTTTCGAATAATAACAGAAGCTACAGTGGCCTTCAAGGACAAGAACAATTCTAAATTTTAAACAATGCACCTGATGACATTCCAACTATGACACTTTCAAGATGGCGGCACTAGGCCTTGGTCCAAAATATGCAGAAATATGGACATATATGAGACCCTTTCTAAGGAAAAAATAATAATAAAAAAAAAATTTCAGCTATTATGCACTAAATTAAACGTACTTGTGGATATTATAATTACTTTCTACAAAATCTGCTAGGAAATAAAACCCAAAATTCTACACACTGCAGGTTTAAGTGACAGCTTGAGAGAAGCAGAAGAGCCATTGGATTTATACGCAGCGTTGAACAGGAGGTCAGAAGTTGCTGGTGGCAGCGTGGAGGCCGGAGCCTGTGTTTAACCCCTGACACTGGGGTCACAGGGCAACGTAATCCTGATCACTCACTGGAGCTGCCTCACTGTGACCTCCACACACACACACACACACACACGCACACGCTCACTCACGCGCACACGCAAAGATCAACGCACACAGACACACATGCTCGCTCCAGGCACAGACACACACACACACACACACGCCACACACACGCTCACTCACGCGCACACACATAAAGATTAAGGCACACACACACACAGAAACAAACACACACACACGCACAAACACACAAAGATCAACGCACGCACACACACACACACAAAGATCAACGCACACACACATGCTCACACACACACACACACACACACACACACACACACACACACACACACACACACACACACACACACACACACACACACACACACACACACACACACACACACACACACACACACACACACACACACACACACACACACACACACACACAATAAGATCCATGCCACCAGGGGCTTGTTCTGCCACAACAGCATTATCGATGTTCTACAACTTACACCGTGTCGGCATTTTAGAATAATTGTCACACGTAAATGGTGTTAATTCCATTAACGAAAATTATGAGGAACAATCTTTAAAAAAAAAAAAATTCACGACCATATGACGAGGCATTGATGAGGTAAAAATAGATATTTGATTATATAAAATATATTGAAATGTATGTTTTGTCTTTGTTAACTAAATTGTTCGTTTGAAGTGGTCGGCTATTGAACATTCAAATGGCAAGTTGTTTTTTCCCTTTAATTTGTGTGTCTTGTTTGTCCCAAAAAAAAAATGGATATATGTGAAAAAACATAATTGTGCATCAAGACAAGGCATAAATGGCGGCCTACATGACAAGAATTTAAATGTAAAGGCCTTTTTAGGACATCAACAACTGGTTATGTAAGTGTGTTGGCAACACTGTCCGTAACACCACCAACAGGCTCAAATGAAAGCTGTTATATCAACATAAAGAATACAATGAACATCCCTTATGCTTCATACAAAGGCTACAGCATGTGGGCATACAGTACATAGCACACACACACACACACACACACACACACACACACACACACACACACACACACACACACACACACACACACACACACACACACACACACACACACACACACACACACACACACACACACACACACACACACACACACACACACACAGCAGAGTTCTGGACACTTGAGCTTTGATCGGATGTGATCAATTAAATGGAGCTGCCTTAATTTGAGCTTAACCAGACACTGCTTCTGCACCACCACCACCACAACACACACACACACACACACACACACACACACACACACACACACACACACACACACACACACACCTCCCCCCCTCTCTCCCCCCCCACACACACACCCCTCGCCCCCACGCACACACAGGCCCGAGGATGTGTCCTGCCTCTCACTGATAAACCCAAACTGTACATGCAGAAAATGCAATTTAAGACGCATGGCTTCAGAAATGACATCAATTCGACATATATCAAATAGGGAGTCGTATACAGTAGCTGACATAAATGTGACATCTATATGTGTATGTCTCTTTAAGGTGATGGTACACAGCCCAACAGAGCACAGTGGATGGAAAGTGTCATTTTAAAGGGGCGGATTCGGTAACAATGTTAACGTATAAAGGCTCTGTTAAGGGCATTTCACTCTGTCATTGTCATATAATAACAACATCATCTGATTCTGCTTAAAGTGCTTAACAGAGACAAGACACATGGCACAACCGGAGTCACTTCCGCCAGTTAATGCTAAAAGAAATGAAGAAATGAAGTCAGAAACAAAAAAAATTACTACAACTAATATAAAAATAAATTATTTAAAAGAACACTGTGTATTATCGAAGTACCTATTTTCTGTGCTGAATCTATATCTATTACATGTGGATTTGAAGAAGTCTTGCTATATGAATCATTCTGAAAAAAAGTCATAAAAGTAACATTAACTTCAATATATTATAAAGAGAAATTATCCTTTTAATTTAAAGAAAATACTTATTATACTTACTATAGGTATTTATTATGTAAGGAAAACAGTGGCTTGCATTTTTAACATGAGAGAAATGTGATTAATCAGACTGGAAGTGGCGACACACAATATCAAATCAATTCAAGTGCATTTTTATACGACTATTAAAAAAGTGTTGTACAACTGACAGTGAATGGCAACAGAAGACAGACTACGAAACAAACAGCAGTAGTAGAAATTGTAGTAAAAAAAGAAACGCCCACAAACAAACAACCAATTAAGAATGGGAGCATTTTATTGGTTGTGGAAGGTTATTGCACAGATTTAAAGATGCCGGCACAATGGCACAATCTCTCCCTCACTGCACTAGCCTCGATCGTGGGAACAATTGTTAAAAAATATTGTAAAATCAGGGCGCTCTGGTGGTGTTGTGGATAGAGCGCGTACCATATTGGCTCAGGCCTTCGTTGCAGTGGTCACGGGTTCAACTCCGACCCATGGACCCTTACTGCAGGTCATCCCCCCCTCTCTCTCTGTCTCCCTATTTCAACTCTGTACTGTCTAATAAAGCTTGAAAATGCCACAAAAAAAAACAATAAAAAAAAAAACTATTGTAAAATAAATTTTTGTTTGGATTATTTTTTTGTACACAGGGTTTGTAAGACCCTTAAAGTTTGAGTTTGGTAAAGGAGTTGTGAAATGTACATTCTTGCTAAAGCTAACCCATGTTCGACCTTAAAAACATTTAAAATAACCTTAAAGTCAAACCCTAAAGGCAACCGGTGCGAAGATGGTAGTAAGTTCACACATCCAAATAAGGTATTCGCTAATCCACTCCTGATTAACTACAGGCTAATCTTAGTATGTGCTTTATCAATACAGTGCACTTTCATACACAATTACTGTCACAATAAGCCCAAAAAAATCTGTTAAGACCAACAAAACTTATATAAAGCTCTGGAAAAACCACTCCAAATGTTCAGTGTCTCTCGTTTGACTATGTATAGGCATATGTATGAGTAGAGTGAACATTGTGGTTTTATGATATAAAGTTATGTAGAGATGAAGATTCAAGAAAAATCCAGACTGGTCTCTTAATCTTTTCCAACACTGCGTATGTATTGTCATTTAGTGTCCAACTGAATATGTTATTGTTTTAATGAATGAAAGAAAAATATAGATAGTACTGGTGCACAGCCTAAAAATAACCACCAGTCAATATAACTATCACAATGTGACTCTTTAAACTTGCCCACAGTCGGCTAATATTACAGGCCTGGCAGCTCCCGAGGTGTTAGGCTGCCAATAGGATGTATCAGCAAATGAGCACGCTGCTCGTTAAGATGCAACAAATAGTTTTGGTCCTACATTTCCACGTTCTTGGAAGCGTGTGTGCAAATCAGTGCTATATCTCAATTTCTAACTAGGTCAACAAACGATTGATCTAATATGCCATCGTTTGTGTGAAGTGGAATAGTTAGGTGTGTGTATTAAAGGTGGAATAAGAAATTCTAGAAAGATCTTGTTGTCAAAATCACTTTCCGTAAAAGTCTAAATCAAAATCAGTTAATATCCCCTCACGATCCGTTATACCTGTATGTAGTGTGTGTGCTATAAAAGAAATCCAGAGTTAATACACAGCCTAGGCTCTGTAAACTGGTAAGCAAACATGGGGGGGGGGGGGGGGGGGGGGAAACGTAGCTGGAAACATGCCCTTTTACAGAGCATAGGCTGTGTATTAACACTGGATTTGTTTTTTCAGTACACACACAGTACGGACAGGTAGCTTTTCACTGATTTTGACAAAACAAAAAAGTGATTTTGACAACAAGTATTCTCAAAAATCTCTGAATCCACCATTAAAGGTTCAGTAGGCAAAAGTGGCAGTGAGACGTGCCGGTTTGTAGCATTGTCTCTTCTGATTGGAAACCAGGTTGTGGGATCCCAGAAAAGTTTATTTGCCGATTGCATGCAGAGCGGGCGACTGAGAGATCGGCTTTATGAAACATGCACACTATATCAGTGATCACTGTACGAATATAGAGCGATTTAACAACGTATATTAACATAAATATATCGCTCACTTCACCTTTGATACTACAAAGTCTTGCATTCTCCAAATTTGGCAGGCAATAGCATGTGTGTTGAAAGGCCTGGCCCCCTGCCCAACCATGCAGGTGTTCCAGCGCTAGGCAACAAGGAGAACGAAAGGTTGTGACAGCACAGGTGGACAGGTGTATAATTAGACATTTCCTCAGTTGACACACTATGGAAAAAAAAAATAAAAAATCCACTTTTGCCACCGGCCGCGATGCAAAACACCTTTTCAACCAGCCAGACACTGTGCTACGATGTCACGGCATCAGCGAAAATGAGATCCTAAAATAGAGTCGCATCTGCTGCCTTTAACTGGATGAGAATTTGATACGTTGGGACCTATGGGAGAGAGGAGACTGCACAGGTGAGCGTGTGTGTGTGTGTGTGTGCGTGTGTGTGTGTGTGTGTGTGTGTGTGTGTGTGTGTGTGTGTGTGTGTGTGTGTGTGTGTGTGTGTGTGTGTGTGTGTGTGTGTCAGTCATGATCCCCATAGACAAACAGAAGCTAACTTTGCCTACAGAGGTCAAACGGTGAAAAAGACCATTCTCATTGCAAGGTCATTAAAAGGTTATTACTCATCACAACAACATGGGATGATTTTGTGAGGGAAAGTTATTTAAAAATCTGCCTTGGGAGCCTGTTTAACAATATTTTTTACATGATTTTGGTACAATCCGATTTTTGTGGCAGCATGTCCAGTGGTTTAGGGCAAGGCAATGACCTCAAAGTGGCCACACAAAGCTGTCCAAAACACAACGGGCTGTTTTCATGTCACAAAAAAAATCTGCTCTCTGTCCCCTATTCAGTCCTAAGGCAATCTCTACTTTTATGCATTTTTGTGTTATGCCCCCCCCCCCCCTCACCCCCTGAAAAAATATGTCTGTAACGATATGTGACATTTGAGTGATGAAGGTTGTTTTGATCTTGCCGTTTTGAAGTTTTTGGGGCTGTGTGTATCGCGGGGGCAAGAGGACGTGCTATCGGATGGGCTGATGTGAAAAAGTGGGAAAGGGTGAAAAAGAGTGATCAAAACAACAAATAGAAAAAACGAAAACAACAAAAACATAAGCTTGGAAATGTCACCTCGGTGGGACCCGTGAGATAGAGGTTTTCAGTTTCACCCTTGTTGTGTTTCACTGGCCCTCTGGTAAAGGGGGCTTGGTTAGTTTAATGTCAAAGTGAAAATGTCATAGCAGGCCCGACAAACTCTCATATGTGAGTGAAAAGCTCAGGTTAGCTTGTAGAATAGAGAGAAAAGCTCATGTTTTTACACACATTTTTTCATTATAAATACAAATAAGAGCCTTACGTTTTACTGGTATGGATAGATGGATAGATAGATAGATAGATAGATAGATAGATAGATAGATAGATAGATAGATAGATAGATAGATAGATAGATAGATAGATAGATAGATAGATAGATAGATAGATAGATAGATAGATAGATAGATAGATAGATAGATAGATAGATAGATAGATAGATAGAATAGATAGATAGAGATAGAGAGATAGATAGAGAGAGAGAGAATAGATAGATAGAGAGAGAGAGAGTGAGAGAGAGAGAGAATAGATAGATAGAGAGAGAGAGAGATAGAGAGAGAGAGGATAGATAGATAGATAGATAGATAGATAGATAGATAGATAGATAGATAGATAGAGAGAGAGAGAGAGAGAGAGAGAGAGAGAGAGAGAGAGAGAGAGATAGATAGATAGATAGATAGATAGATAGATAGATAGATAGATAGATAGATAGATAGATAGATAGATAGATAGATAGATAGATAGATAGATAGATAGATAGATAGATAGATAGATAGATAGATAGATAGATAGATAGATAGATAGATAGATAGATAGATAGATAGATAGATAGATAGATAGATAGATAGATAGATAGATAGATAGATAGATAGATAGATAGATAGATAGATAGATAGATAGATAGATAGATAGATAGATAGATAGATAGATAGATAGATAGATAGAGAGAGAGAGAGAGAGAGAGAGAGAGAGATAGAGATAGATAGATAGATAGATAGATAGATAGATAGATAGATAGATAGATAGATAGATAGATAGATAGATAGATAGATAGATAGATAGATAGATAGATAGATAGATAGATAGAAAATTCTGACCTACAGTATATTGCTGTTGTTTGTCTATTTCAAAACAGTAAGCTCATATAGAAGTGTATATGAGAATAAACACTTTAAAAAAAAAAGGTTTTAGAAATGTTTAGTCTGTGAAAAAGACAGTAAGGCTCCCATGCCCCGTAGAGTTTTTCTCAATGGAGCAATAGTTTTAAGAATGGGGCGACTGTTTTGTTTTTTTCAGCTTGCGTTCGTTCGTAAACACGTGGACGAGGGAATCACGTTACGTTCAAGGATCCGAGGCATCCCACTTATCAACAGCTGGCGGCGATGACGTGCCAAGAAATGTAAGAATAGTAGGAAGTGAGGAAGATAGGCAGCTATAGCATTCAACCTGTTGGGCAATACTTGGACCATTGAACAACATATGAATAACACACACACACACACACACACACACACACACACACACACACACACACACACACACACACACACACACACACACACACACACACACACACACACACACACACACACACACACACACACACACACACACACACACACAGCAGACAGACGGATAGACATACATGCTATTCTGTAATAACCTTCGGAAAAGTGCTAAGATTGATTATGGAAAGTTTAGTTGATGTTAGTGCTTTATAAGTTGAGATTTTTGGTTCAGAGTATTGAGAGAAAAAACCAAATGTTGAGATGATGGCTGTTGCAGATGGTTGTATAGGAGAAAATATACAAACGCAAACAGACCAGGTTTAGTCAAATAAACACCTGAATGTACATGTTGGACCTGTTCATACTAGTATGAAAGAAGATGTGCTAAGGAAGCAAAAATAGCCCAAACATCTAAAAATGTACCATGCAGTGCTTGAAAAAAACATGTTTATACCTGCTGTGTCTATAGCCATAAAGACTGTTTAAGTGTTTGTGAATGTGTGTGTGTGTGTGTGTGTGTGTGTGTGTGTGTGTGTGTGTGTGTGTGTGTGTGTGTGTGTGTGTGTGTGTGTGTGTGTGTTCCTCCCTATATTAAAGCGCGTCCAGGTGTCACTCAGCACGGTCATTCATTACCGCGGTAACCTGGCCTGAACCTGGCAACGCTCACTTCCTGTCACTGATACTTCCCCTGACCTTCAGTCTGTGCCAGCGCTACTCAATCTCTCTCTCCCTCTATCCGTCTCCCTCTCTCTCTGTCTCTCTCTCTCTCCCTCTATCTGTCTCCCTCTCTTTCTCTCTCTCTGTCTCTCTTTCTGTCTCTCTCTCCCTCTCTCTCTCTGTCTCTCTTTCTGTCTCTCTTTCTGTCTCTCTCTCCCTCTATCTGTCTCCCTATCTCTCTGTCTCTCTGTCTCTCTTTCTCTCTCTCTGTCTCTCTTTCTGTCTCTCTCTCCCTCTATCTGTCTCCCTATCTCTCTGTCTCTCTCTCTTTCTCTCTCTCTGTCTCTCTTTCTGTCTCTCTCTCCCTCTATCTGTCTCCCTCTCTCTCTGTCTCTCTCTCCCTCTCTCTCTCTGTCTCTCTCTCCCACTCTCTCAATTTCTGTCTTTCTATCTCCCTCTCTCTCTTTCACTCTCAATATCTGTCTCTCTCTCCCCCCTCTCTCACTCACACACACACACACACACACACACACACACACACACACACACACACACACTTTATGTAAGTGTGGTCGTGACCGTTTTCTGAATAAACACTCACACACTCAGTTCAGGACAGCATTACATTTAGTAGAACCTTTGTCTCAGTAAGAACACTTACCATTCATAAAGAAATGACATCATAGCCTATTGGCCACAACATAACATCCCTACTATAACAAGACTGTGAAAAATCCAGATTAGTCTACATTTCTTTTTATAAAGATTATTGTTTTGGCATTTTCAAGCTTTACTAGACAGTAAAGAGTTGAAATGGGGAGACAGAGAGAGAGAGAGGGGATGACCTGCAGTAAAGGTCCACGGGTTGGATTTGAACCCACGACCACTGCAACGAAGGCCGGAGCCAATATGGTACGCGCTCTATCCACTACGCCACCGGAGCACCCCATTTGTCTATATTTCTGAAGTGTTGCAGAGGCAAACACTGCATAGATCTGACTTTAGTTCCCTTCAGCAGGGCCTCTGATTTTGAACATGCAACTCCATATGTTCAACTGATCAGATGGCGTATACGTTCTCATGTCTCAAATAAGCTCCTGGGTGATTTTTACACAACAGTTACAATGGCCATCTTATCTGCATTTCCATAACGCTTTCAACATGGCAAAAATCTGGATTGAAAGTTGAAGAAACATGACTTACACATGTTGTTGAATACAAATTATAACGTCTGTTTTTGGGTAAATTTAAGCCTCAATTCAAATGTTGCGAGCCAATTCAGTTTGGTACAGTACGGCTCGCCAATTATTTACGTTTCCACTGTCAAAAGATGGGAATGGTGTCTCATTTTAAGTGCAGCCACTTTACATCACTGTCTAAATGTTTCAATTATTTTGTCTCTTTATCAGTTGTTGTGTATTTGATGTATTTGCATTGTATATTGTGTATGTATTGTTGTTTTCACTTTGCGTTAGCTTGACCTGACATCATTGCAAATGAGGGTCACCCCTAAATTGATCTCTCAATGATAAATCAAAGTTAAATGGAAATGAAAATAACCGTACCGTACCTAAGAATTATTCTCAATATACTGTATGGATGATAGACATTGGAGACACAGAGTTTGTGTGATGCATCCCTGACTATATCACACAATCTGAGGTACAAACAAGCTCTTAATCTCAATTCCCACGGTAACAAGACTTTAATTTGATCCTTGACAACTGTGCAAACTCCATCTAAAGAAAGAAAATGTTACGTGACACTACTGCAAGCCCCATAAACAGCTACTAATCGCCCCTTGTGGTTATTGTTCAAGAATAAAAGTAGTTTCTTTTAGCCCATACAGTAATCCTATCTGCACTATAGGATTGGAGAGAGAGAGAGA
>NC_137216.1:28151838-28161838 GCF_949987685.1 Ammodytes marinus
AAAAAAAATGTCATTAAGAGTATTTTCAATAAGTTATGTAGAGATAAAGATTTAATAAAAATCCAGACTAAACTCTTAATTTTTTATCTTACTTATTCGTATTACCTGGCGAGGGACTGCAGGCGGAAATAGCAATTTGCTAAAACCTGGTACAATGTTTCTTTTGTTCAAATAAAGTTACATCACATTACTTTATAGTACTGTTTGTAGTTCGTTGAAGTTTGAAGAGTTCTGCATCTCATTATACAATGCAGATATCAAATGAGGGCGACTGTGGCTCAGGTGGTAGAGCGGGTCGGCCAATGATCGAAGGGTTGGAGGTTCGATCCCCGCCCTGCCACTTGTGTCATGGTTGTTGTGTCCTTGGGCAAGACACTTCACCCACCTTGCCTCGTGTGAATGTCAATAGTTAGCCTGCTATCGGTGTATGAATGTGTGTGTGAATGGTAACGTGTAAATGGGAACAGATCTCCTTTGAAAAAGAGTCTTCGGTCTCAATGAGATTTACCTGTATAAATAAAGGTTAACATTTTTTTTTAGCAAAAATCATCATTAATTCAGGGCAGCAAGTCAAATACTACTGCAAGCAGCGACCTATAGGTTAGAATGTCGTGTGACGCGTGGGTGCGTACACAGACACACACGCAGGTATCAGTGGGGTTGCAGTTACATAACACACTATGGTTCACTCTCCTCTTGCCAACACACACACACACACACACACACACACACACACACACACACACACACACACACACACACACACACACACACACACACACACACACACACACACACACACACACACACACACACACACACACACCCCCCCCCCACACACACACACACACGTCCTATTCACACTTATGTCATGTTCTTTATATCCAATGACTTTAACTTAGTTTTATTTGCCAGTTTAATGGATTAGGAAGAAAAAACTGGACGTCACCATGGCACCTACTTCAGCTGCCATGGCGATGACTCAGCTCAAAGTTTGGCAGCACACCAAGGTTAACAGTCTGCTTTCCACTGCTACACTGAGAGATATTCACTCCTCTGCTCCTAATTACATTACATATGCTGTTTATTTGCACACGAGAAGGGTTTACTTTGATTTAACATAGGCCTTATGTATCATGCTTTAATTTTGCTTGAAAAAGTTGCTGGTTTACTTTTACCCTTCAAAAACACAGAAAAAAAATAAAAAATGTAAGGTTTAATAACCGTGTCTGCTGGTTATTACGAATGCTGTTTATTGCAACAGTGAATTTGCACTGAAAATGAGTTTGTTTACAGCAGCAACATTCTGTAAAATTCTATTAAAAATAGACAGGGAATTCAGAAATATTGAAGTAATGTATTTGGAGTGGATAGCCACACATGGTACTGTAGCCTACAAACAATTGTATATCATGGACAAGTTCACTTTTCCTATAGTTTTATTCAAATTGTGAAACTTAAACAATGTTACATTTTGAGAGGAATAGGCCCACAACAACCTGGACTTCCAAAATGCAAAGTTTTTAATTTCACATATTTATTGTGCTTTTGTTGCTGGAAGAAGTTGATATTAAAGGCATCATAGGAGATTATCTGCAATATGCACTTTTTAATATGTTGTGAAAAGTGCTTTTTACACCCCAACAGCAATAAATGACTTATGGGCAATGAAAAAGAAACGAAAAACCCCCAAATTCTGTACCTTCTATAAACCTGTTAAAATGCTGACCAATCGGAGACGATGGACCCGTATCTAAAGAACCAATCACAATCCTGCGCGTTCTCTCCCCTCTGTGTGCGAGCCTGAGCGCGTTCACGGAGGGCAGAGAAAGCGTTCGTGCCATATCGTAGTAGGCTACCTGGCAGTGGACTAGACCTAGTGGAAGTAGCATAACAAGCTTACACAATGGAACCTACACAGAAGTTACCAGAGGTGTGGACTCGAGTCACATGACTTGGACTCGAGTCAGACTCGAGTCATGAATTTGATGACTTGAGACTCGACTTGACAAAATGTAAAGAGACTTGCAACTTGACTTGGACTTTAACATCAATGACTCGTGACTTGAGCCTTTTGACTTGACAAGACTTGCTACTTTCCCCAAAACCCAAAGATTAAAAAGTAGGCTATATTTTTAAGTAGGCTACTGCTCTGTAGCTTTCATCATGTAGCATAGTGTAGCGGAGGAAACTGGTGGATGTCGCCTACCGGTACCGCGCTGATCTGCTTATCACTGGTTTCACTTCAGAGGTGTCGGCCAGAACACCACTTAAGGCCAAAAACGTCAGACTATAAGCATGAGAAGAGGAGTATGGTTTTTCCGCTCTTTATTTTCCTTCTTTCACAGGCACAGCAGCATAGATCGCAGGAAAAGAGACACAGGCTTACATTCCGCTCGTGAGGAGACGTTAGAACAGCTGTTGCGACCTGCGAATCGCGGCCGTCAATAACATCCATAAACTGTAACTTATAACAGCGATCGGGACTGCATGTACTTACTCACACACGGGTGATTCACATAAACACGTTTCAACTGTGTCGACTACTGCGGCAACATGCGCGCTCACACACCTGACCGAGAGAGAGAAGAAAAGGAAACTTACTAGACAGACCCTCCGGCCGACTGACGTCACGGCCACTAACTGACAGCTATACTGTCATCCACACTGAACAAAACACATCTTAACACTCTATAAGAAATAACAACACTGTAACCTATAAACTTTGGGGCCTTTTCTGCATGTAGCCTATGTGTGAGTGTTTGTGTGTGTGAGTTAAATGTTAACAATCACTGGTAAACAGTGCAATTGGGAAGTGCAGCCAGCAGCGCTCGTGCACGGCTGTGTGTCGAGGGGTGGGGGAGGGAGTCCCGAGGGGAGAGGGAGGAGTTAAACGGAACTCCGAGGACAAGCTAATTTCAAATCATGCTAGCTCTCTCAGATCGTACAGTATAGCTTTAATTAAAAAAAAACGCCAAAAAAACAAGTAACAAACATTATTTGACATGCCAAATAATAAATTCACACTGGATAAAGGCATCTATTATTGAAGTTTAAGTTGTTCTAAAATCCCTAGGTAGCAAACATTTGGTAACACTTCCTGTAGTTTTTGAGATACAGATATTTCTGTATCATACTTAGTGGTTAGTCAGAGTGTTTTTCAGTGGGAGACACATCCACATTATGACTGAAGCACTGAAGCTAAATCAGCTACTATCAACTAGCGCTATGATAACACTATGGCCTTGTATGTCACCTCTGTAAAAACTGTCCCTGAGCCTCCGTTACCGGGCTGTATAACTCCGTCAGGGCAAGATACAGCTCTGGGGAAAAAATGAAGAGACCACTCCAAATGTTCAGTGTCTCTTGTTTTACTATTTAAAGACATATGTTTGAGTAGAATGAACATTTTGGTTTTTATTCTACAAACTACTGACAACATTTCTACCAAATTCCCACTCCAAAAATATTGTCATTTCAAGCATTTCCATTACGTAATGTAGAGATGAAGATTGAGGAAAAATCCAAACTGGTCTCTTAATTTTTTTCCAGAGCTGTAAAAATGTCTCTTAGCAACGGCAACCTGGCAACGTGTTTATTCCCCTCCAATTAAAAGATGAAGCCTGCCCCAAGAGGAGCAGAAACTCACTGATGAGTCGGCTAATTGTTCAACGTCCACAAAGACCAAATAATCTTGTATTTGATCACTATGGTGTCATTTTAACAGCTAAAGTAGGAGCTAACACATTCGGGGACAGGATAGTTATCTGTAATACACGCAACTGTTAATCAAAGTTACAAATAATCAATATATCGGATGCTTTTAACGCATTATTTTTCAATTATTTTTAATATATTTAATTATATTATCTAAAAATAATCTGTGTGCATTAATAGTTAGTACAGTACTTTCAGTGTCCTTAATTTTAGAGGGTCTAGGCTCTGTGACACAGGAAAAGGAATATGTAATATGGGAAAGTGTGTGAGTGATATGTAATGTTATTCTCTGTAGCCGTGTCTTAAAACACTAGTTAGTGGAGTACTTTTGGGGCGACTGTGGCTCAGGTGGTAGAGCGGGTTGGCCGATGATCAAAGGGTTGGAGGTTCGATCCCCGCCCTGCCACCTGTGTCATAGTTGTTGTGTCCTTGGGCAAGACACTTAACCCACCTTGCCTAGTGTGAATGTCGATAGTTAGCCTGCTATCGGTGTATGAATGTGTGTGCGATTGGGAATGGGAACAGGTCTCCCTTGCAAAAGAGTCTTCGGTCTCAATGGGATATACCTGTATAAATAAAGGTAAAAAAAAAAAAAAAAACTTTCAGTGTCCTTACCACTCCGATGGAGAAGTAGTTGTTGACGATGTTTTGTGGTACGGGGTCTCCCTTCTCCTCCTTGTCTTCAGGGACTATGTCTATGTTCCAGCGGTCCAGAGCCACCTCCGTGCTGTGTTCAATGTCCCGTAGGAACTTTACCAGACTGCCGCCCTCGTAACCTGGGAAGAGAGGAAGGGGGAATGGGTTCAATTAATATAAGAGAAGAAAATAAAATATGCATTTAAAAAAAATTAAAATTAATTGTTTGCATCAAAAATAACGTGAAGGATGTTGTAAATGAGAGGAATGGGAAATAAGTCAAAATTAATACAAGAAAATGCACAAATATAAAACAGCCAAAATAATACATAAGGTGAAACTTATATTATTAGAATATCCTGGAAAAGGAATTGGAACTGAGGCAGGAATTAATGCAAAAGGGGCCCAAATCAAGTACTGAGCACATATGCACGATTATACATTATAGAGGGCCAACATTTTTTTTTTTTTTATGATTTCACGTAAAATTGTTATTTTCTGAGATTTTGAATTTGGGGTTTTCATAAACTGTAAGCCATGATAATCAAAATGATAACAAATAAAGGCTTTAAATTGCTTTTTAGTCATGTGCTATTATACTTAAGAATTATTCCAGGACATAATTTCCTATTTTTTTTTCATTTTGGAATAGTTTAAAGTTACATCATTGTCTCAGCAATCAGGTGAAAAAAATCTTCTCTTTTAAATCGAATGCTTTTAATAAAAATTAAAATAAATGTATCCAACCCCTAAATACGAGCACAAAAGATTTTCAAACGTGGTTCCATCCTAACTATATATACCTCATCAATTCAATGAGATCATCAATTCACCCAATCCATAGTCCGGCATCCTCTACATTTACCTGGTATCACGGTGAATTGCATTATATATTATACAGGCTCAAACTCTAACACAATGGCACTGATTGGGGACTGCCATTTCCTAGAGAATGCCACTCTCACCACCTCAGCCCCTGACAACCCCCCGGGGAGACCCTGTAGCAGGCATCTTAATAGCCAATAAGAAAGAGCGGAAATATGTTGCCACGAAGGTGTGAGGCAATAATGAGACCCATCACACTGTGAATGATGTCATGTTCGAAATATGAATGTGTTTCCATGTGCGCATGGAAACACATTCATATTAACTCCTTAGATGTAACAGCAATTTCAGAAAGTACAATTTCCTTTTCATATAATGTTTCTTACTCACTGGATCCCTCAACACTTGTACACACACACACACACACACACACACATGCACACACTAATGAACCCCTGAGTAGTGTCTGATGGCAACTTACTGTAAGTCATCAGCAGAAACCTTTCGTCTCTAAGCCATAAACTCACATCCGGACGGTGTGACAAGACTGAATGTCTATAGCCAAACTGAGCTGATGTGGGAAAGCGTACAGTGCTGCTTGAAAGTATGTGAACCCCTTGAGCCTTTTTGGAATATTATTTATTTTAACCATTACTAATTCATTTTTATCAATACCAGTATTTTTTATATGAAATAACAGATGTATGTTTGTCAATTCAACATTTTTCTTTTCCGGAAATCAATTTTGAAAACAGATATAACAAATTATTTACCAACTTTTGTATGTGCAAAAGTTTGTGAACCCTGAGCTGCAGTTCTTAAATCGAGCAGGTAAACACAATCAGTTGGGCCAAATTGAATGATGAAATGGACCAATGTAATGAGAGATCTTTAGGGAAGAAATTGGGCGGCACTAGATAAAACAGAGATAAAACCAGGTTAGTTTAGGCCCACCAAAGTGAACCCATACAGGTCAGACATGCCATAAGGGAAAGAAAATCTCAGAGGATCTCAGGAATAGAGTTGTGATGTTGCACATTTGGTCCATTTCATCACTCAGTTTGGCCCACCTGATTGTGTTTACCTGCCCGATTTAAGCAATGCAGCTCAGGGTTCACAAACTTTTGCACATACAATAGTTGCCAAATAATTTGTTTTATCTGTTTTAACAATCGATTTCCAGAAAAGAAAAATGTTGAATTGATAAAAAAAACATCTGTTATTTCATATAAAAATACTGGTATTGATAAAAATGAATGATTAATGGTTAAACTGAATAAAATTCCAAAATGCTCAAGGGGTTCACATACTTTCAAGCAGCACTGTATACAGTATATGCTCACAACGACAATGCTAAGATGTTGATGTTAAGGGGGTATGTTTCCCATGTACACAATCTTAAATTAGCAATGTGTGCTAAGATTTTCCAAAAAGCACAACACTTGAAGTACACCTAAGGTTGATGGGAATTATCAATGTTTTGCAGATCTTTTTAATTTTTTTTTTTTTTTTTTTTGGTTCTTAGCATGATCCCCGTACGAAATGCCATGCCAATCCATCAAGTAGTTGAAGAAACTGGCTGTGTTGGAGAAGCCTACTAACGTCCTCCCTCTCTGCATGTATATACTACATACTGTCTACATCCATTGTGTATGCGAGGTTCGTCGGACCATTTACACTGAAGTATACAGAAGCAATAAAGAATAAAGAATAAAATAAATTGTTTCATTTGAAAAGACGCAATGCATTGTGGGGCGGTTGAGTAGGAAAAGTAAACTATCGATGCATACACAAATTCTTCCCGGAAGTAAGTAATAATCCGGGCATTTCTCGCCTACACATACTCGCATACTCAAATTGACGTCAAAATTAGTATGAGTAGGACGTTAGTGGGGCTTTTCGAACACAGCCACTGACTCACCTTTACACAAAACAGATCTCACTCGCTAACACTGCAAATACTCAACAGGTCAAATGGCTGCAAAGAATCCAGCTCTCACTTCTATTATTCAATGTTTATATCTGGATGAAATTAATCTATTCAACCACACACACACACACACACACACACACACACACACACACACACACACACACACACACACACACACACACACACACACACACACACACACACACACACACACACACACACACACACACACACACACACACACACACAGTGCAGCTTATTGACTAAATATCATTCATAACCCCGGGTGAGTGTCCTGCTGATCCCTCTAGCTCTAACAATCACAGCATTCATAAGGAGCCAGTCTAATTACTGGCCCAGAGAACTGAAACTAATCAAAGGCTGGCAGAGCATTCACACCACAAGTGCTTTGCATATTAACAGATTTTAATTTGACACATAACAGCTCCCCACTATCCTCTTCACAATCTCTCATTTCCTCAAAACACACACAAACACACACACATACACACACACACACACATACAAGAATGCACGCACGCACGCACGCACGCACGCACGCACGCACGCACACACACAAGCACGCACACACACACACAGACAACTGAGACCCTTCCTGAAACTACAGTCATTATTCACAAGCTAATTTGAACCGCAGAGGGTTTAGACTTCTGTCAAATAGTCAACAATCTGATTATAATAGTCTAATATTAGAACACACTTTCTAGAAATAATTACTTTCATTTTATTTTAGAAATGTATACTTTTAACCATAGTGACATCTGTGGTGTTACGGGTCAAAATGTACCCATATATATTTATGTTGGGAAAAAGTTTAAAAGTCATGTATTTTAAATAGAAGCACATTGACACAGAGATGATTGAGTTATGGTCTCACACACACACACACACACACACTCACTCACTCACTCACTCACTCACACACACACACACACACACACACACACACACACACACACACACACACACACACACACACACACACACACACACACACACACACACACACACACACACACACACACACACACACACACACACACACACACACACACACACACACACACACACACACTCACTCACTCACTCACTCACTCACTCACTCACTCACTCACTCACTCACTCACCCACCTACCCACACACACACACACACACACACAGGATTGATTAAGTGTCTGACCTCCTCCCCAGCGCAGAGTGCGTCCCAGGTCGTTGCCTGTGCCCAGAGGCAGGATGGCCACCGGAGGATGTCGCGCAAAGTTCAGTTTATCTGCAACAGAAAGGACAAACACATCCGTCTTTAACAGTCCATGAGACAACCAATTCCTCCTAGATATAAGGAATAACTAAATGTAGATCTATTTTTACTACTTAAGGCATTGTGTCGATTGGTTTAATTAACATTATTTTATCAGGTAATTCGTCGAGATCTGGCAACATTGCTAATGCCAACCCTGATGGGAAGAAAGTAATGCCAAAAAAATCGTTAACGGGCACAGAGACCCGCCTCTTTATAGCGCTCTGTCTCCTGATTGGATAAAAACGAGCGTGACACTTTAAATTTTATCTGGCAATTACTGCAAAGCTGAATGACTGATTGTAAAGAAAAGTTCTATACGAATAAAGTTTATTGTAATTCTGACAGTCTGTGTACCTATACAGTCCAGGATCCAGCCCACGGTGCCATCTCCTCCACATGCTAGCACCCGGAAGTCAGGCACGTCATGGAAGAAGTTCAGCCTATTGACAGATAGAAGATACTTTAAATACATCATGAAACAAAGGAAGGGTTTTACAAAGGAACTGTTTTGGGATGTTATGTTAAATTCAGTTACTTTATTAGTCAATTGCTACATTGATATTTTTTTTTCAGCCATAGTACAGCGCCCCTGGAGCAGTTTGGGGTTAAGTGTCTTGCTCAAGGACACAATGGTAGAGATGGTGGGCACTGTAGCCACCACTAGTACTACAAATAACACCCTCCTGTCCGGTGCCGGGGATCGAACCACCGATCTCATGGTTACTGGGAGAAACGTGCCCATATCCACCATTGAAGACACACAGAGGTCACGCCATCTGTCATTGTTTTCTTTAGGTTCTTTTAATTGAAGAATTCAATTTTAGACTTCAGTATTTGAAAAAATCCTGCCTACGTCCTTGATAGGTGATACTAGTAAATCCGTTAATTAGATTTTGAAGGCATTGGAGACTGGGATTTTCTTATAAGCTCTGAATGATCTAATGCCCTGAACTGAGGGACAGAAAGACACGCAAACAGAGAGAGCGAGAGAGAGAGAGAGCGAGAGAGAGAGAGAGAGACAGAGTGAGAGAGAGAGAGATAAAGAAAAAGAGAGAGAGAGAGAGCGAGAGAGATAAAGAAAAATAGAGAGAGAGAGAGCGAGAGAGAGAGACAGAGAGAGAGACAAAGTGAGAGAGAGAGATACAGACAGAGAGAGAGAGAGAGAGAGAGATAAAGAAAAAGAGAGAGAGAGACACACACACACACACACACACACACACACACACACACAGATAAAGCGAGAGAGCGACAGAGATAAAGAGAAAGAGCTTAATCAATGTGTGCCCTCTCCAGCTGTGTTCTTTCCCTAGAAACCGTGGTCACACAGAGTGGTCAGTGAGTGCGTGCCCTTCAAAGAGACCTTTAATGTGTTGGTGGGACAAAGGTGTCGACAACATCTTTCATCTCTCTCTCTCAGCCGGGGAGAGACAGCTGCACGCAGGACACCATGCCACTCTTCTCACCGTAACACCTGGTCCAAATACACCCTCTACACCCTCTAAATCATGTCTACGTTATTACAATGGAGATAATCTGGCTGGTGCTGTGGATAGTTTAGTTATAGTGTT
>NC_137216.1:28169338-28181838 GCF_949987685.1 Ammodytes marinus
TACTGTGAAATAACAGCAATCTAGCAGGTTCACTGCATGTCACTCTGGATGTACTGGATGGGTTTAAAAATACAAATCCATTCAGGTTGCAATATGACTCACATTATATCAATTCGATGATCAGATGGTGCAATAAATGGCTACTGAGTCATAGCTCTGTGATTTTAACCCATTCCAAAGCCAGGTAGAACAACTTAACAATAACATAACCAACCAGTGACTATTCTTACCTTCAGCTACACTTTACTGCTAATAAATGTTTTTTTAATGCATGTGTTTGACTTTACTTGTATTTATTAAAACTTTTTCTCAAAATCAGTAAATATCTTCTCACGATTCACTACCTGTCCGTACTGTGTGAAGGCTGGTGGCAGGTGTTAATACACAGCCTAGGCTCTGTAAAAGGGCATGTTGCTAGCTATACAGACCCTAGGCTTTTTTTTCCAATGCACACGCAGTACACACAGATAGCTGCCTGATCATATAGATATATTTGCTGATTTTGATAACAAGCATTCTCCAGAATCACTGACTCCACCTTTAAGTCAATATCTGATATCTCACTCTTTCCATAACTGGTTGGTGTGTATTGGAAAGCTACACTACACACATGTACAAGAGGCTTTGATACATTTAAATAAGTCAATTCATAAACATCAATTCAGCACAATTATATAAAATCTATTTCTAACTTGTATTATCTGTGTTGTAGGGAACGAAAAGCTTATACAACTTCTAATACCTTGTCATCAATCAAACTAAAACTGTTATTATGAAAGAGGCAATCTCAGTGTGCACTCAGACATGAATAGCTCCTGCACAATAGCCTCTGGTTTCCTGTTCAAAATGATTATTTTTCTGTTCTCGTAACAACTTGTAAAAAGAAAATAATTTCCTTTTGTGATGGTAATAAAGTGTGTGTTGCTATGGTGATGTGTGTGAGACAGAGGCAGATGCAACAGGCTGCCATTGGCCCTCTGTTGTATAAGTGGGAAGCAAATCTACTATAAAAGCGTTCATTTAAAAGCTTGTACAGTTGTGGCCTTTTCATCCTTAAATGCAGCATTCAGAAGAGCAGCAGGGTGTTGCAGATACTACGGCGCCCTTTACAAAGAAAATCTGTATCCCTGAGTGAGCTGTGATTGTCACACAATGAATGAAAAGACCTCATATAAAAGGGTCATTTTAGCTATTTCTGGGTTTATGCAGTTTGAAAAAAGGAAATACTAAAATTTAAAAATCATTATATATAAAATGTTAATAAACACCTAGAAATTCCTAAATTGTACACATTCATTTGCTAGCTTACCTCTCCCCCTGCCTCCCTCCACTCTTGGGGTTGACCAGGACCAGTAGAGGATGAGTCCCAGGGAGAGGGGTGATCTGGGGAGAGGGAAGAAAAACAAGAAAGGTCTCGAGGCTCCGCTAACTTGCTACGATTGGTTACTTTAAAAGGTCACACTGTATTCTCATTTTCAGGTTAGAAATTGCAATTTAGGTTTGTACTAGGAATTGTTATCATTGGTGTGGCTTCGAGAAATCTGCCTGGGTTTTTCGAACAGAGATTTTAAGAAGGTGGAAATGGAGAGAAAAAGAGAGAGGCTTTTTTCTCATACTGTGGGAGTCTCTAGTCACACCGGGACACATATTAATGTTGAAAATCCATGAAACAGTGCGTATTGCATAATAGGTGAACCTTTAACACATACAAGGATGCTGAATTAAAAAGTACCTGCAGTGCGTGTCCGTCTCCCGGGTTGAATTTGAAGGTCTGGTTGGAGTCATCAGGGCTGGTGCTGGGGGGCGAATCCCCCTCCCCACGCTTCACCACAGAATGACGGTCCTGGGGAAAGAGGGGATGTTACTTTTAAACATTTAATTATACCTTCTTTTCAGCCCCCTGGCCCCCCTTCGCTTCAAAAGGCTTTTGTCTTTTGCCAGGCCGTCTTTGTACATAAGAATTTGTTCTTAGTTATAATGTCCTGTCTGGTAACAAAGTAACAAAAAATAAAATAAAAAAGGGAGACTGATGGTCTGATGCACAGATTTACACTTTACACTGATTCATTACAACATACAAAAGCATAGAGAAGGAAAATTGCCTAACTTGAAAATGTTATAAGCGATAAATCTACCTGTTTTACCTGCATTAAATTGTATCTCTGTAACTCAAAATGAACTTGAAATATCCTGCAGGTGCATGTGGGGGGAACTGGGCAGTCAGACAGATTCACCCGAGAATAGAATCATCACTAAATTGTGTGAAATTGAGGCAGGTGTCGGTTGGACACACGGTCTGACACTATTTGTTAGTTAGAAGAATTCTGTTTAATGGCAGCGTGTCACTAATACAGGCATAAGTGACGTCTTGTGTCTGATAACACTGATGTTTTCACAGCAAAGAAGAGGTTTTAAATTGCTTATAGAAATGTTCCAATTTATATTCATATTGTTCTCAACATATGGCTGAAAAAATAACTTCTGTTAACGCTTTCTTGTGTCATTGTGTTGTATGGAATGTCGTCATGTTTTGGGGATCATTGGGTCTCAGAGCAGTTAGGCTTGAGAGAGCTTTGTGTATACTTGAATACATTTTGCCTTTTGTATTTCCTGTATATTTGTGTTTGACGAACACCTCGAAAATGAGATAATTCATCTCAAGAGGTGTTTCTTCCTAATTAACTATTAATCTATTTCATGACAATTTGTTGGGTTTTGTGAAACGTGGTGGATTTCTTAACACGTGTTTTGAGAATTCTTGTCTTTTTTCAAGGTTGCTGCTGTGTTTGCTGAAACGTTTTTGTGTCTTGACCTTCCGGGCCACCGTATATTTTCTATTATTTTGTCCCACACATGTACGTCAGAGAGCGTGGGCCGTGCCTCTCTACAGAACACAATACATTTGAACAAACAACAAACAACAACATAGAAAATGACCATAACCCTTCATGAGGTCAGGACAGTCATATAAGACTGAATCACAAATAACTCAGTGTGCCTTATGAACTAGAAACTGAGTGTGTATTTCCAATTTCTATTATTATTAGTTTCCGAATCCCTGACGTCACATACATTTAATTTAAACTGGCTATCATCACTGTTCCTATGAACATTTAGAAGCAACCTGGTAACTAAGACTACAGTATAATTAACAATCCAACTGTACAATCACAACAGTGAGCTCACATGTTCCAAAACATGTTTTTTTTCAGTGACCTTAAAGGTGGAGTCAGCAACTCTGAAGGCTGAACGCCTGTTGTCAAAATCACTTTTTGTCAAAATTGGTGAATATTCGATACCTGTCCCCATGCTGTGTGTTCACTGAAAAAAATATCCAGTGTTAATACACAGCCTAGGCTCTGTAAAATGGGCATGTTTCTTTGTTTACATACCATTTGTTTACATACAGGTTTACAGAGCCTAGGCTGTGTATTAACACCAGATTTTTTTTCCAGCTCACAAACAGTACAGACAGGTGTCAGATGGTGAGGAGATATTCACTGATTTACTCCACCTTTAACAGACCCACTGTACAATCAAAACATTGAGCACACGTTCTCTGAAAAGGATTTTTTTCAATGACTGATGTTATACTAAAACCAGAATAATTATCATTCATCAGTGGAAGTTAACATAGTTTCAGTTGCACACATATGAATTATTGTATTTGAATAGCAGGGGAATGTATGGATGGCAGTGTTATTGTATGGATGGCAGAGGGGGAAGCGTTCTCACCAACACAACAGGGCAGATGTAGGAGGGCAGCAGTGTGTGGTCTCTCAAAGCTCCTCCGTCACATTCCGGCTTCACATGAGACGCACATTTATTATGGAGCTACGGAGAGAGGAGAGGCACAAACATAAGAATTGTGGGCGTAATTATCCATCTGTAAATCTGTGAGTTTATTAAAGAACACCAGAATAACAAGCTACACTTTTAAAGCTGTTTATGCTTAGGGGAATATACTTTTTACTTTTTGAAAGGCCATGTTCTAGTTTTGGCAAGGAGAGGCAAGTTTATTTCTATAGCACAATTCAGATACAAGGCCATTCAAAGTGCTTTACAGGGGGCAGGAAATACATCAAGATTAAAATACATCAAGTATAGAATTGAAACTAGAAATGCGAATGAAAAATATGAATAGAAATAAAACATTTCAATAAAATAAAATGTTGAGTTTGACAAACTGTTGACAGAGGAGAGACACAAACATAAGAAGTTTATTAAGGCGTATTAATCCATATGTAAGTCTGTGAGGATTTCAAATAACATCAGTACGAAAAACTGAAACACATAGAATATTTAATTTGGCAATGCAACTGCTAGTTTTATTTTACTTTACTCTTATTTTATTTTATTTATTTGTGTGACTGTCTGTGTATGTCTTGTGGTCTCTATGTCTTGTATAACTTCATGGTTCCTTGTATTGTCTGTCTCACATAAAAACTAAACTTTTAAAGCCGTTTAAACTAAGGGGAATATACTATTGACTGTTTGAAAGGCCATGTTCTATACTATATAATCCAAAGGTACAAATATTTGCTGAAAATAATGAACTGCTGGCTGAACTTGAGAGGTTTGACAGAAGGTTTATTGTTGGGCAATTGCAAAGACTCTGGTGACATCTAGTGGATTTTAAAAGTATCGCCAACCATTGTTTATCTTTTTTTTTTAAACTTTTTTGAAATCAGTTTTTGAAGACATAACCACAAACAAACATACATTTAGTGATTAATGCGCGCGCGTGTGTGTGTGTGTGTGTGTGTGTGTGTGCGTGTGTGCGTGTGTGCGTGTGTGTGTGTGTGTGTGTGTGTGTGCGCATGAAACACTAACTCACAGTGATTTGGCACCATACACAGTGCAGCCCCGTTAGGCCCTGGTAACACTTGATGCTTCTGTGACAGCGGTCGCACTTTGTGGGAGAGTTCCCCTCCATCCAAACATGCTGCATAGCCTACAGCCAGAGAGACAGACAACAGACAGGGTGAGTGAGTGAGTGATTGATTGATTGATTGATTGATTGATTGATTACATTTATTTCAGACATATCAAAAATACAAAACAAAATTAAAAGCATGAAAATACAATAAACAAAAACAATGTTCAAATTATTTCACAAAAAAGAAAAAAAATGAAGTACAGTATATTGAATTGATATGCCTGAAAAGGAGTAGGAAGAAGTGAAGGATGCAGGATTCAATGTTATTCAGCGTTTAATTTAGGCGAATTTTAGCATTTTTGATTAGTCCTTAAAGGAGGAGTCAGCGATTCTGGAGAACGCTTGTTGTCAAAATCTCTTTTTTATGGAAGTCAGAGAATATCCCCTCACGATCTGCTACCTGTCCGTACTGTGTGTGTGTGTGTGTGCTGATAAAAATATCTGGTATTAATACACAGCTTAGGCTCTGTGAACTGGTATGAAAACAAAGGGAGCCCACCGTAGCTAGCAACACACCTGTTTACAGAGCCTAGGCTGTGTATTAACACTGATTTTTTTTTTCAGTGCACGCACACAGTACGGACAAGAAGGAGATGGTGAGGAGATATTCACTGATTTTGATAAAAAGTGATTTTGACAACAAGCGTTCTCCAGAATCACTGACTCCACCTTTAAGTCAAGATCTAAACATAATATATGGTTTGGAGCAAAATGTACAAAGCAGTTTAAGATGTTATAAACTAAAAAGTACAATATTGTTTTAAGTTATAATTAATCAACACTGAAACAAAAGCAACTAGACTGATTAAAACCTCCCAAAAACGGATAATCTAGAGGCGATTAACACAACAATGGGGCTAAAAATAAAATAGTGTAAGCGGATAAAAAGCTAGAAGGTCCATTTTCTTGATTTCAAGCTTTTTTGCTAAAACTCTGTTGCACAATTTGTCCTCGTCTAGCTTCAACAAAAGTAAAAACTGTTTCATATTTTAGCAAAGTAGACACACATGTTTAAAACTGCAACTGGGTCAGAAGAACCCAAGGCTTTAAGTCATCCATTAACAATCAAAATATACACTTTTAAGTCTATAAAATATCAGAAAATCTTGCAAAAGGCATACAGTATGAACTGTTCAAATAAGTCGACATCATATCATATCTTTTTTTTTTTTAACCTTTATTTCTACAGGTAAACCCCATTGAGACCAAAGACTCTTTTTCAAGGGAGACCTGTTTTCCTTTCCCACGTTACCATTCACACACACATTCATACACCGATAGCAGGCTAACTATCGACATTCACACGAGGCAAGGTGCATGGGTGAAGTGTCTTGCCCAAGGACTCAATAACTATGACACAGGTGGCAGGGCGGGGATCGAACCTCCAACCCTTTGATCATCAGCCGACCCGCTCTACCAACTGAGCCACAGTCGCCCCTCTTCAAATTGCTTGTTTTGTATGTGTTGATATTTCAATAAAATAAAACCAAGTAGAAGCAGCATTTTCTCACGTTTGAAGAAACTTGAAAAGTGTTATAAAAATTATGGGTGATTTATATTGTCATGATAAAACATTTTTTTTTGGAAGGTTGGTTTGGGCAGAGGCCTGACAGTAAGTTTTGGTCATATCCCAGAACTGGAGCAAAGTAATAACTAGCATGTGACTTGAGCCTTAGAAATTAGCTTAATGACATCACTAATAAAATACAGAAGATGAGCAATTATGAGAATTGTGCCAAGAAAAGTTCAAAAAAGTCAAAGACCACATGTAAAAATTGCTTCTTTTATCATTGTAAAATGTACCATGATAAAAAACAGATAATAACAGCAAACACCTCACATTATTGGAACACTTGAAAACAAGTTATTGCTTGATAAACGATTAAAATGATTATCAAACTTGTTGACAATTTTCTCTTTATAAAAACTTTAGGGAAGCAAACCAAGTACATTTTGGTCATAACACAGAAACTGAAAGGTCACATATTATGCTAAATGCACTTTTTAAATGTGTTCTAACATATCCATGGGTCCACGGTGTGCCTAGAGACTGCCAAAATATTAAAAAAAATAACAATCTCTCCTTTTCTCACTCTCCCCCTTTCTGAAACCCCCACCCCTCCCCCCCAATATACTCCAGTCAGAATTCTCCTCGTTTCTGACCTCAAAAACTGGAAAGCCAGAAGCTTCCACTGTGCAGCCCACACCCCTATTTCTTATTGGTCCACGGCCCTGACAGACAGAGGGCGAGGCGTATCTGGCTTCGCTTCCGGACAGGGGGCGGGGGGAGCTCAAAGATTGTATATTTACGAGGGGAGCTGCAGCTCTTTTTAAAAAATAGGCCATTGTGAGATTAGCTGAACATCAGCATAGTACAATAAATTATCTGAAAGTTTTTTTCAGCAAGCAATTAAAGAAAAACGTATTAGGGACCACTAAGACCATATAATATGGTGTATAATAGAACCGAAAAGTGTATAATATGGGAGCTTGAAGCAACCATCATGTGACTTGAGCCAGTGAAATGAACCCTAATCACATCTCTGATAAAATACAAAGGATGCTAACTGGTTAAGTAGCCTTGCAGACCTCACACACAGCAGACCATGGGGCCAGTAGATATAGCTGCTAAGCATTTGTTGACAATTTTTCCTAATTATAATTTTAATTTTTTTTAGGAAGGTTTCATTGTTGAAGATGAGTGACAGTGAGTGAGGTTTTGCAAGGGGCAGTAAAGGCAGTAACAGTTTGTTTTTGGTCTATAGCCCAGAACTGGAGCAAAAAAATCATTAGCGTGTGACTTGAACCAGTGAAATTTGCTTAATAACGTCACTGCTAAAATACAGGAGATTACCTCACACATACAGCAGACCATGGGGCCAGTAGTTATCTGCTTAACAAACAGTCAGTGTCCCTGTCTTATTCCCCTCTTAGCATCATCCCCAATGTTATGAGCATGACATTTAAATGAGCATAATGAAGCCTTTTCATCATGTGTGTGTGTTGCTCTTACGTTGGTGTGTCTGCGTGACTTGGCGTAGGTGCTGATACAGGCAGCGATGTCTTTGGACACACACCGCTCGTGCACTGTGTACTTGCATACTGTAGGAAACACAACAACAGACAACAAGTTTGGTTTAATTCTTAAATAGTGGAAAGAAAACTGACCTATTGTCAATTTCACAATTTCATGCCATCTTTCAATTTATTGTCCTGTCTCTTTATAAAGCTACTGAATAGTGCGTAACTTTTTTATATAAATTAACGTTGCTTATATTCAAGTAGTCGCCAAAGGAGTTGACACAAAGTTGATTAAGCCTTATCAGCTCCACAAAACTCTCTCTGTATTTCTCAGTGTCGCCCCCCGACACTGGTGCAGGACAGGAGCTAAGAAAAACCCGAAGAAACATTTTTATATATTATATGGATTGCTTTTTTTTTTGTAAGCTGCTGGATACTCCATTTTCCCTTCATAGATGAATAAAGTATGTTCTAATCTAATCTATTCTTAACAAAGTAAAATCAGTATTGCATTCATATAGAGGTTGAACTCACTGGAGCAGCAGAGCCCCTGCTTGCGGACCCCCAGCAGCATGGTGTGGCAGTAGTTACAGTACGCTGGTTTGTTGAAGTGTTTCAGGCTCCACACGTGCTGACCGTCTTCCTGGACATTCTGGGAGAAGGCAGAGAAAAGATTACGTGTTGAAACTTTGCTATATCGGTATGGCAAAAAATAAATAAAAAAATCCAACTCTGCATCTACTGTATATGCATAATGAAGTCATACAGTCAACACTGTTACGGTTTCAAAAGACATTCTGGAAGAGGAGGTCCACAAAAGCCAGTGAGAGTGTTGTGTTTTTGTTTTGTGTGGTTCTGTGAGAGTCAAAATAAAGAAATGTAGAGAATAATGTCAACTCGTCCTGTCATTTGCTGTTCTTAACACATATGGATGGATGGATGGATGGGTGGGTGGATGGATGGATGGATGGATGGATGGATGGATGGATGGATGGATGGATGGATGGATGGATGGATGGATGGATGGATGGATGGATGGATGGATGGATGGATGGATGGATGGATAGATAGATAGATAGATAGATAGATAGATAGATAGATAGATAGATAGATAGATAGATAGATGGATAGATGGATAGATGGATAAATGGATGGATGGATGGATGGATGGATGGATGGATGGACGGACGGACGGACGGACGGACGGACGGACGGACGGACGGACGGACGGACGGACGGACAGACGGACAGACGGACAGACAGACAGACAGACGGACAGACAGACGGACAGACAGACAGACAGACAGACAGACAGACAGAAGAGGCGTCTGTGTACCGTGTCCATGCCCAGCAGCACCAGCAGAGGGATGGTGGTGAGGCCTCCTCTGATCCACTCCTCCAGAGTCACCGTCCCGTCTCTGTCATAGTCGATCTCCTCCATCATCTCCTTCAGGATCTAGACAGTGATAGAGTCTGGGTTAATATGAGTTTAACTGTTTTAAATGATATAGATATAGATAATAATATAGAAATTAGCTGTTTAAATTATAATTAAATATTTAGTCTGTGTTAATATGAGTTGTATGTAACTGTGAAAAAAAAATTAAGTTTTAAATTATATTAGAATCAAATTTTCAGGCATATCATATGGATTGGAATATTTTTTTTATTTTGTATTTGTGAAATAGTCTGAACATCATTTTTTGCTGTGCTTTTTGGTTTGTTTTGTACTTTGCTATGTCTAAAAATAAATGTATTCAATGTTGTCTGCTTCTTCCAAGTCAAAACTGACCCACCAGTTGGAAATCTGCTCAAAAATAGTCCCTCAATCACTTAAGAGAATCAGCCAACAAAAACATTAGATGTAGAAGTAATGATTATTCTCAGCTCAGTTCACTATTCATTCCTCCTTGAGAATAAAATGTACAAAAAGTCTGTTTTCAGTTTGAATATTTTAAAGGTTTTCTTTCTAGTCATATTTTGTTGCCAAATAACCGACTCTTAAATAATAAATAAGACCAGGTGCTTCCAATCGAAAAAACACAGCCTTTTGCCTTTGTAGAACCTTTGCTGAAAAAGAAAGATTTGTGGTTGTTTTTCTTCTCTTTTCAAGAACTAAAATCCACTTTCTGTGTGTCAGTGGAGGGATAGCAGCATAAGAGCTGGCATTGACGGTGGGTAAATATAGCATACTCACTCCACCTTAATATGTATATATATATAATCCTAAGAATATACTTATATTTATAGCATTTATTTATATTTATAGCATCCCCTTAATCCAGCGATCCATATACAGCTCCGGAAAAAAATAAGAGACCACTCCAAATGTTCAGTGTTTTTGGTTTTATAATATAAACTACTGACAACATTTCTACCAAATTCCGATATATTTTTTGTCATAAAGAGCATTTTCATTAAGTTATGTAGAGATGAAGATGGAAAGAAAATCAAGACTGGTCTCTTAATTTTTTCCGGAGCTGTATCCAATAATTCACATGTTTTGTGTACATCTGTACATTTTGTTATTACTTGTACATAGCACAGATTCTTGCACTTTCTGCTTATTGCACTTTCTGGTGGGATGCCCTCAATTTGTTACTCTATACTAGCTCAAAAATGAAGAGACCAGTCTGGATTTTTCTTCAGTCTTCATCTCTACATTACTTATTGAAAATGCTCTTTAATGACAAAACATGTATTGGAATTTGGTAGAAATGTTGCCAGTAGTTTATATTATAAAACCAAAATGTTCATTCTACTCAAACATACAGGTCCTTCTCATATAATTAGCATATTGTGATAAAGTTGATTATTTTCCATAATGTAATGATAATAATTGAACTTTCATATATTTTAGATTCATTGCACACCAACTGAAATATTTCAGGTCTTTTGTTGTTTTAATACTGATGATTTTGGCATACAGCTCATGAAAACCCCAAATTCCTATCTCAAAAAATTAGCATATTTCATCCGACCAATAAAAGAAAAGTGTTTTTAATACAAAAAAGTCAACCTTCAAATAATTATGTTCAGTTATGCACTCAATACTTGGTCGGGAATCCTTTCGCAGAAATGACTGCTTCAATGCGGCGTGGCATGGAGGCAATCAGCCTGTGGCACTGCTGAGGTGTTATGGAGGCCCAGGATGCTTCGATAGCGGCCTTAAGCTCATCCACAGTGTTGGGTCTGGTGTCTCTCAACTTCCTCTTCACAATATCCCACAGATTCTCTATGGGGTTCAGGTCAGGAGAGTTGGCAGGCCAATTGAGCACAGTAATACCATGGTCAGTAAACCATTTACCAGTGGTTTTGGCACTGTGAGCAGGTGCCAGGTCTTGTTGAAAAATGAAATCTTCATCTCCATAAAGCTTTTCAGCAGATGGAAGCATGAAGTGCTCCAAAATCTCCTGATAGCTAGCTGCATTGACCCTGCCTTTGATAAAACACAGTGGACCAACACCAGCAGCTGACATGGCACCCCAGACCATCACTGACTGTGGGTACTTGACACTGGACTTCAGGCATTTTGGCATTTCCTTCTCCCCAGTCTTCCTCCAGACTCTGGCACCTTGATTTCCGAATGACATGCAAAATTTGCTTTCATCCGAAAAAAGTACTTTGGACCACTGAGCAACAGTCCAGTGCTGCTTCTCTGTAGCCCAGGTCAGGCGCTTCTGCCGCTGTTTCTGGTTCAAAAGTGGCTTGACCTGGGGAATGCGGCACCTGTAGCCCATTTCCTGCACACGCCTGTGCACGGTGGCTCTGGATGTTTCTACTCCAGACTCAGTCCACTGCTTCCGCAGGTCCCCCAAGGTCTGGAATCGGCCCTTCTTCACAATCCTCCTCAGGGTCCGGTCACCTCTTCTGGTTGTGCAGCGTTTTCTGCCACACTTTTTCCTTCCCACAGACTTCCCACTGAGGTGCCTTGATACAGCACTCTGGGAACAGCCTATTCGCTCAGAAATGTCTTTCTGTGTCTTACCCTCTTGCTTGAGGGTGTCAATGATGGCTTTCTGGACAGCAGTCAGGTCGGCAGTCTTACCCATGATTGCGGTTTTGAGTAATGAACCAGGCTGGGAGTTTTTAAAAGCCTTAGGAATCTTTTGCAGGTGTTTAGAGTTAATTAGTTGATTCAGATGATTAGGTTAAGAGCTCCTTTAGAGTACCTTTTCATGATATGCTAATTTTTTGAGATAGGAATTTGGGGTTTTCATGAGCTGTATGCCAAAATCATCAGTATTAAAACAACAAAAGACCTGAAATATTTCAGTTGGTGTGCAATGAATCTAAAATATATGAAAGTTCAATTATTATCATTACATTATGGAAAATAATCAACTTTATCACAATATGCTAATTATATGAGAAGGACCTGTATATATACCCACCCATTGCATGGATTCTCCTGGTACTTGGGTGCAGTGTAGGAGAAGGGAGACATGTTTAATTCTTCTTCATTCTTAATAATCTCTCAAAAGTATGTGTAAAGTAAATAAAGTTGAATCTCATAATGCCAGAAGCAGCACAGAGGAGG